>NW_023270826.1:1418923-1419193 GCF_011800145.1 Mirounga leonina | reverse complement strand
AAGGAAAGGAAAGGAAAGGAAAGGAAAGGAAAGGAAAGGAAAGGAAAAAAAGACTATGTGTCATGCCTTCCAACACTAGGCTTTTGTTTATGCTCTTTGTTTATGCTGTTCCCTGGAGCTCCCTCTCCTACTTTAAATTCCATTATCCAAACCCTACCTATCCTTCAAGATCCATTTGCAAGCAACGGGTGGGTCAAAAACTAGACAGAATGACCTTTTAGGATACCTTTCAGCCATGAGATGCTGCAGTAATGGGAACTCACTCTGTGT
>NW_023270826.1:1278804-1373923 GCF_011800145.1 Mirounga leonina | reverse complement strand
TGCATAATTTGTGGTAGTGGGGGACTGCGTTCGCGCTTTCCCCTGGTTTTTGTAGTTGAACAACAGTCTTTTCAGCGTTCGCAGTTTTCTTCAAATGTGTTTTTTTAAGTTCTTGGTATGTGTTTGCTATTATTTGCTCTTATTTTAAATGAGAGCTGTTTACATAGTTTCATGATGCTTTACATAACGCCCGGGTGGCGGTTAGAAATCTTGGTGCTTTTTTTGGTAAAACCTGTAAGTTTATATTTTTTACAGGTAAAAATATATTACGGTGTTGAAAACATGTGTTTGTTGAGTGGGTGGTAAGTAACCGTGTTCAGTGTTCAGGTTGTTCCGTGCTTAAATGGAACATGAAAAATAGTTCGTTTGGCTGGATGGTTTTAATGCCTTGAACCACTCCGATTCCCCCGCTCCCCCCCGTTTTTTTTTGTCTTACTTTATTTTTTCAAAGTGATCAGTTTGAGCTCAACTTCTGTAGTTTTGCTACAGTACATTAATATTATATAAGCTTTTCCAAACTAGGTGCAGACATTTTACCCAGCCTATGAAGCTATTGATCTGACCCTCTTTTTTTCCCCTTTCCTTTCAAAATTTTAATTCAATTAACATATAATGCATTATTGGTTTCAGAGGTACAGGTCTGTGCTTCATCAGTCTTAATACCCACTGCTCATGACATCACATGCTCTCCTTAATGTCCAACCTCCAGTTACCCCATTCATCAATCTCCCTCCCCTACAGCAACCCTGTTTGCTTCCTATGATTAAGAGTCTAATGGTTTGTCTCCCTCTCTGGTTTAGTTTTCTTTTTTCCTCTCTTCCCCTATGACCCTGTTTTCTTAAATTCCATATATCAGTGAGATCATGTAATTGTCTTTCTGATTGACTTATTTCACTAAGCATAAAACCCTCTAGTTCCATCCATGTCCTTGCAAATGGCAAGATTTCATCTTTTTGATGGCTGCGTAATACTCCTTGTATATATACACTTCTTTATCCATTCATCTGTCAATGGACATCGGGGCTCTTTCCATAGTTTGGCTATTGTGGACATTGCTCCTAGAAACACTGGGATGCAGGTGCCCCTTCGCATCACTACATTCGTATCTTTGGGGTAAATACCTAGTAGTGCAATTGCTGTGACCCACTTTCTTCTGCAATTTCCTTTCTTGCCATCTTCCACCCTCACCACATAAAACCCACAACCTTCATTCCCCTGGTTCCCACCCCACTGTTCACAGCCTGGGTCATTCTCACTGCCTAGGTCGCTTTCTTCCTGTCAGAGCATAGTGTCCCCTGTAGGAAACCCTATAGCAGGGCTTTGTCTCTGCTCCCAGGTGTCCTCCTGTTTCTCCTTTGTGCCCCCAGGCATACGACAGCCAATAAATGTTAAATGAATGCCACAGCTCGAGAGCAGTGAAACCAAGGCTGGCTGTTTTTTTTTTTGTTTTGTTTTGTTTTTTTAATCAGGAACTAGCAGTGAACTATGGAGTATTTCAATTGTTCTGGAGGTACGAAGTAGAATCTCTCCTGAAGTAGGTCCTTGAGGGAATAATATACGTTCTTTATCTTAGTGTTTTATGAGAAGGCCTTGCATAGTGTAGTCAACTCATTTATAGGTGTATTTATTAAGCACCCTCCCACACATGCTCTAATATGTAACTGCTGCTTCCAGTCTACCCCCGCCCACACACACACTGTAAAAATGTAAACCAGGGACCAAGGGATCTACGAAGCACTCTCCTACCCCTTTCCCCAAAAAGACCTTTTTGGTACAGATTAGCTGATGGCTATGTGGAACATTGTATATAGCTTTCTGCCCTGTACTTGCTATTTTGATTTTTTTTAAAAAAGACTTTGAGAGAGCGAGCGAGCATGAGCAGGGGGTGGGGAGAGGGAGAAGAAGCAGGCTCCCCCGTTGAGCAGAGGGATCCAGGACCCTGGATCATGACCTGAGCTGAAGGCAGATGCTCAACCAACTGAGCCACCCAGGCGCCCCGTGTACTCACTATTTCTTAGCATTTACACAGCATCTTCACATTTCCAAAGCACTGTACCAATGTTTATTAATCCTCACAACACCCCTGTGAGGTAGGTCAATATGTCCTTTGTAGTAGAGAAACTGAGGCAGAGAGAGGTCAAGCGAACCTGCCTGAGGCCACAAGGGCAGCCAGCGAAGGGACTGCACCAGAATCCAGAAGCTAGGGCTCTCTGGCCCAATGTTCACCCACTGGAGAGCATCGCACGGGCATATTTTCACCAGGGAAGGAGACATGAAGGAGGACAAAACACAGAGATTTCTCAGGCAACAGAAAAATCAAGTTCAAATGGCATCAGGGAACAACATCAGTGAAAGAACATTAACCAGCACACCAGTAAGGCAAGAGAACATGCAAGGCCGGAATCATGGTGACTACCCTTAAGACCTAAACCAGGGTTTGGGAAAATTTAAACGAGGGGTGACCAACCCAAATGCTTGTGGTTTCCAACTGGAAGAGAAGTTAGTGAAAAAAATCAAACCACACAACCTAATTTTAAATTAGAAGTGACTTGATGTTAATTTACATTAAGAAGACCAGTAATATTTGGAATTGACTACTGACAATTAGTATCCTTTTTGTACCCTTTTTAGTCCAAATATTCCAATTTTTCCCCCACCGACAAATGCTGTTCCCTATATACTCTTTCTCCCTACATACCAATTTATACACTAGTGTAACGATCAAGTGGGCTCAATGGCACGTCTCACGGTTCCTTGGCTGAGCCAGAGATAGAATTCAGGAAACCATAACAGACTGTTCTGTCTGCTCCTGTGTTTTAGAAATGGCTGTTTCTAACTTGCCTCTGCTCAATTCCACCTTCTATAAAAGGCTAAAAGCACACAGAGAAGCAGTTCATCCTTTTGTAAAGGGACTGGTGAACTTCATTCAATATGCCATTTAAAAAAAGAAAAAGGAAAAACTAAGACCTGCACTGTAAAGCAGAATAAAGGAGTAGATTTATTATAGCTACTCCAAATTTTAGAGTGATACAATGACCACAGAGTTAAAAACTATCACTGTTATCACTTTATTTGATAATAGTTGGTTTAGTCTACAAGTTTAAGGCAAACATACTAATGCATTTGCTTTTCATCAGAAATCATACTTACAAAGATTACATAAAATCTGTCCCAAAACTTCTAAGAAATGTTCATTAATTAAAAATAAGTCCGATTAAGATGCTTTACCAGGATACATGAATGAACTAAGGTGGTATACAATGTTTTTTAAAAACAAAATTCAAAAAAAGGTAAGGGCAATCTTTATCTTGTTTGAACAGTGTGTTTTTAAAAGGGTTAAACTTCAGAGAGTCCTTAAAAGTAAGACTGGCAGCCAGAAGGAATACTATTCATAAAATAAACACAGTTACAGAGGCTACTTAAAACAAGCCTGAACTTGGGGCTTCAGGAGAGGAGGCACGCACGGCGAGGGCCGACGGCCAAAGGGGCGCACAGGTGCGGGGGCGCGGCGTCCCACCAAGCACGCTGGCAGAGCCCAGGGACAGCGCCGCTCCGTGGTTTCTCGGAAAAAAGGAGAGTAGATGCACTTTGACGGCTGTTTCTTTTGTTTCCAGTGAGCAGTAAATGCTTAATACCATTAAGAAAACAAAAATAAAATCTGAAGGAAGGCAGCCCTTTTTAACTGTAGGTGGAGTGTGGCTTATGTGTCTCCGTTGAACACCGCCAAGCAGTTCTGCAGCAACTGTAGGTTACCCTAAAAAGAAAGGGAGAATAAACGGTGACGCTCAGAGAGCTTGGAAGAACTGTACTGAAAATATACAGCACTAGAAAGCACGTAACTTTAAATTTATTAAATAACTGTTTAGAGACAAAATTATATACTTTGTTTCATGTACAATATTTTCCACATATCAGATTCTTCAGGAAATTTCCACCTAGACCACTAATTACTGTTTGGAATTACCTGGCATGATCTAATGAGAGAGAAAATATGCTCTTTGTGTCCAAGTTAAACTACTGAACATTTTTTTTTAAAGATTTATTTATTTTGAGAGAGTGAGAGAGCAGGGGGAGAGGGAGAGAGAATATCAAGCACACTCCCCGCTGAGTGCAGAGCCCCATGACCTGAGATCATAACCTGAGCCAAAATCAAGAGCCAGACGTTCAACCCACTTGAGCCACCCAGGGGCCCCTGAACATTTCTGACTGTAAGCCATTAAAATATGTGTATTATATTACATGATTATATAATATATAACATATATAATGTATATTTTAATGATTAAAGTGATACGTTATAGCAATTTTTATAAAAATAGTAATAAGAGGGGCACCTGGGTGGCTCAGTTAAGTGACCAACTCCTGATTTCGGCTCAGGTTGTGATCTCACGATTATGAGATCAAGCCCCGCATCAGGCTCATGCTGGGTGGGGAGTCGGCTTGAGATTCTCGCTCTTCCTTTCCCTCTGCCCTTCCCCACCTTCATGATCTCTCTCTCTCTCAAAAAAAAAAAAAAAAAAAAAAAGGTAAGTAATAAGATCACATACAAAAGTATTCTATAAAATGCAGACCTGGGGGTGCCTGGGTAGCTCAGTGGGTTAAGCGGCTGCCTTCAGCTCAGGTCATGATCCCAGGGTCCTGGGATCGAGCCCCGCATTGGGCTCCCTGCTCAGTGGAGAGCCTGCTTCTCCCTCTCCCTGCCGCTCTGCCTACTTGTGCTATCTCTCTGTCAAATAAATAAATAAATAAAAATCTTAAAAAAAAATAAAATGCAGACCTGTGTAGCCATCTGTAAAACATGTGAACTGGCCTCCAAATTCAGATGTGTAAAGACAAATATAAGCATATAGGTCACAACTATTTATTTATTAAGATTTTATTTCTTTATTTGACAGAGAGAGACACAGCGAGAGAGGGAACACAAGCAGGAGGAGTGGGAGAGGGAGAAGCAGGCTTCTGGCCGAGCAGGGAGCCCGATGCAGAGCTCGATCCCAGGACCCCGGGACCGTGACCTGAGCCGAAGGCAGATGCTTAAACAACTGAGCCACCCAGGCACCCTGGTTACAACGATTTATAAATGGGGGTGAAGGAAAACTTCTTCCTTAGAGTACAAAGCCAACTAAAATGTATACAATGATGGAATTAGAAAATGACCATTTGGCAACCATCACAATAACTGACTCAGGAAGTCATAACTGGATGCTAAAAACAATATAATGCTGAAATGCTAATACTGTGGTCATTAGGTACATGCAGCTACAGAACATTTAAATTTCTGTTAATTGAAATTAAATAAAAACTCGGTTTGAGTTTCTCGGTTGCACTACCCACATTTCAAGTGTTTGGCAGCCACATGTGGCTAGTGACCACCATACTGGACAGTGCTGATTATAGAGTATTTCCATTATCACATAAAATTCTGTGGGACAATGCTGGTTAAGTGCTGGGTATTTAATTGACATAGTCCCAAGTATCTCCCCACAGAATACTTAATTTCAAAGTGTAAAATAATAACTTTGCCACTGAGAAACCTGTAGACATCACTTTATTTTTTCTCTAAAGATTTTATTTATTTGACAGAGAGAGACACAGCAAGAGAGGGAACATAAGCAGGGGGAGTGGAAGAGGGAGAAGCAGGCTTCCCGCCGAGCAGGGAGCCTGATGCGGGGCTCGATCCCAGAACCCTGGGATCATGACCCGAGCCGAAGGCAGACGCCCAACTACTGAGCCACCCAGGCGCCCCCGAAGACATCACTTTAACCAAATGATCAAGATCATACACTGCCAGTAAGGCAGCTAATCAACAGCATGTGTCTCTTGATCTGACGTAATAAGGAGGTCTGAGCAACACTTTTGTGGTATTCTTGCCACAAGTGGAGAATCTAAACTCAATAATTAGACAAACCCAAATTGAGGGAGATTTTACAGACCTGTGCTTTTTAATAGTGTCCAATGTTATGAAATATGAAGATTCAGGAACTTTCCAGATTCAGGAAGTCTAAAAAGACGTGGCGGGGGGCAGTCAGGCTGGCTTAGTCAGTAGAGCATGTGACTTTTTTTAACCTTTTTTAAAAAAGATTTTATTCATTTATTTGACACAGAGAGAGAGAGAGAGAGAGAGATCACACGTACAAGCAGGGGGAGGGGCAGGCAGAGGGAGACGCAGGCTCCCTGACACTGACGATCCCAGGGTCCTGGGATCATGACCTGAGCTGAAGGCAGACGCTTAACCTACTGAGCCACTCAGGCGCCCTGTCTGTATTTGTGAAATTATCTTCTTACAGGTATATTCCTCAAGTGGGACTAAGTCGAAAGACACACATCCTTCATTTGATATACTGCCAATGCTCTCCAGAAGGGTGTGCACCAACCCACACCCGCCAACAGGGCATGAGGACTCCACACCCTCATAGACAGTATCATCACTTCCTTTTTTTGCATTTGATACATTTGACACTTTATTAATAAGGTATCTGAGACTAATTTCAAGGACACAAAAGTGACCTAACTACCTAATTTTCTGTTATAACCAGATTTCAATTACATGGCAAGACATACCCTAGTTATAATAAATGAAATCCAAAGTAGTTTCAAATCAACTGGCTCTAAGTTTAACTAATGTCTAATCTTTTTAGAATATTTCATATGGATTCCTGGGACTAACATGGGACTTTGTTCAGATTTACAAAATCATCAAGAAGAAACCTGACACAAGAGAGCAGGGTTTCTCAACCTTGGCACTTTTTTTTTTTTTTTTTAAGATTTTATATTTAAGTAATCTCTACACCCAATGTGGGGCTCAAACCTAAACCCTGAGATCAAGAGTTGCATGCTCCACCGACTGAGCCAGCCAGGCGCCCCTTAATCTCGGCACTCCTGACATATTTTGGGCTCTGTAATTCTTTCTTATGGGGGCTGTCCGATGCACTGTAGAAAGTTTAGCAGCATCCCTGACCTCTACGCACTACATACCAGTAGTATCCCACCCACCCTTAGTTTTGACTACCTAAGTGGGTAGAGACATTTCTACCCAAGAAATGTCTCCAGAAATTGCTGTCTCCCAGGAGGCAAAACTGCCTCTAGTTGAGAGCCACTGGACTAGAAGACCTATCAGAAATTTCAAGACAGGGAACACTTCTCAGAAAGGATTTGAAAAGTACAATATCTGGAAGTCAGAGGCTGATATGAATCTATGTAGTAGGGGTCAGCAAACTTTTTCTGTAAAGGACTAAATATGTAGTAAACATTTTAGACTTTAGGGGCGCCTGGGTGGCTCAGTCGTTAAGCATCTGCCTTAGGCTCAGGTCATGACCCCAGGGTCCTGGGATCGAGCCTCGTGTTAGGCTCCCTGCTCAGTGGGGAGCCTGCTTCTCTCTCTCTCCCTCATTCTCTCTCTCAAATAAATAAAATCTTAAGAAAAAAAAATTTTTAGATTTCGAGAGACATTTCATCTCTGTTTTAACTACTCAACTTTGCTATAGTAGTATGAAAGCAATCACAGACAAAGCATAAATGAATGAGCTTCGGTGTATCCTAATAAAACTTTATTTATAGATTAAATATAAATTTTGTAAAATTATCACATCATGATATTCTTTTGCCTTTTTTTTTTTTAAGATTTTATTTGTCAAAGAGAGCACAAGCAGGGGGAGCAGCAAGCAGAGGGAGAGGAGAAGCAGGCTACTTGCTGAGCAGGGAGCCCGATGCGGAGCTCGATCCCAGGACCCTGGGATCATGACCTGAGCCAAAGGCAGACTCTTAACCAACTGAGCCACCTAGGCATCCCTCTTTTGCCTTTTTTTTTTTTTTTTTTTTTTTTAATTTGACAGAGAGACACAGAGAGAGAGAGGGAACACAAGCAGGGGGAGTGGGAGAGGGAGAAGCAGACTTCCTGCTGAGCAGGGAGCCCGATGCGGGGCTCGATCCCAGGACCCTGGGATCATGACCTGAGCCGAAGGCAGACGCTAAACGACTGAGGCACCCAGGCACCCCTATATTTATTCTTTTTAAAAAGGTTATAAACTATCAAGGATTTTGTTAATAAATTAAAGAGAGGCTGGCAAATTACAGCCTATTTTTGTATAGTCTCTGAGCCAGGAATGGCGTTCATATTTTTAAATGGTTATTTTTACTCCTTTATTTTATTTTACTAGTTTACCACTCCCCCTGCTTGTGTTCCCTCTCTCGCTGTGTCTCTCTCTGTCAAATAAATAAATAAAATCTTAAAAAAAACCACAAAAAACAAATACAGTGAACATTAGAAACCAACACAGGTGCAATAAGAATAAATCATGCCAGCTTTATCAAAACATTTTCTTTTGAGAGGGTTATTCGACCAGGAAATCATAACATGTATCTTGATTTTAGTGAGGAATTTGATACTTATATCCATCATGGATAAAGTGGAGAAAAAATGGTTGATGACAGTATAAGTAGGTGAATTCATAACTATCCAAATAACTACAAACAATATTAATTAATAAGTTATTATCAGTTAGTATAGAAAGAAAGGAAGGGAACTAAAATTTAGCCTTTTTGGGTTCTATGTACTTTTACAATTAGATGAACAAATATTGATTCCTTTGGTCCTGATCGATCCCTCCCTCCCTCTCTCTCTCTCCTTTCTTTCTTTCTTCTTCCTTCCTTCCTCTCTCTCTCACTTTCTCTCTCACTCTCTTTCTTTCCTTCCTTTTTTTTCTTTCCCTCTCTCTCTCTTTCTTTTTTTAAGAAGGCTCCACACCCAGTGTGGAGCCCAATGCAAGGCTTGAACTCATGGCCCTGAGATCAAGATCTGAGCTGAGATCAGGAGTCTGACACTTCACCCACTGAGCCACCCAGGCATCCCCTGATCAATCTTTTAAATTAAAACTTAGATAAGGACATAAAAGGGAAGTTCATACAAATTACATATGTCTATCACTTTGGAGCAATAACCACTCTAATAGTCAAGTACTACTATATGATGAAATTAAAGTTTCCAAAGGATCTCATGCTAGGCTAAAACTAGCAAGCTAAAATTTAATAGACACAAATATGGTCTACAATTACATTTTAAAACTTAAATGCTCAATAAATGAAGAAGTCCTAGAAACCTGTTGCACAACAATGTGAATATATTTACCACTGCTGAACTGCACACTTAAAAATGGTTAAGACGGTAAATTTTATGTGTTTTATACCACAAAAATGAAAAAGATTACTAAAAAAATGAAACACAGAATTATAGGCTGGAGCTCAAGAAAAGACTTTGAAGAAGAAGAGAAGGTGTGACTATAGGCCAAAACAAGCTGGTACGAGATGGCACCTTAAACCCTTGTAAATATAAAGCACCCTGTAAGAAGAAATGTGCACAATAATCAGCCTGTGTACAGGGGCGCCTGGGTGGCTCAGTCGGTTAAGCGTCTGCCTTCGGCTCAGGTCACGATCTCAGGGTCCTGGGATCGAGCCCCGCGTTGGGTTCCCAGCTCAGTGGGGGAGCCGGCTTCTCCCTCTCCCTCTCCCTCTGCTTGCCGCTCTGCCTATCTGTGCTCTCTCTCTCTCTACGTCTCTGTCAAATAAATAAATAAAATCTTAAAAAAAAAAAAAAAAATCAGCCTGTGTACAGAAGTGTTTCCATTTCCAGGTGTAATATTTTAAAACAGCAATGACAGGAGGTCAATAATATAAAAAGCTTATTGAAATGTATAAGATAAAAAATATTTAGCCCAAGGATATCTAGCTTGGAGGAGACTATATATACAAAATATAAACTATATAAATATTTGAGGGTAAACTGTAAGAGAACTTATCTTTCTTAATTTAGATGACAAAACTTTGACCAATGTGTCAAAGTTACACAGAAGTAGATTTGTGTTCATTATGGGGTGCCCCAAAACTCTTAGTGCAGTTTTAAGCTTTTTAATGACTTTCAAAGTATAAATGCTATCAATATATCAAAAAATAAACACTTAAAGTTTATTTAAATTTCTTTAATACTTATAGTTTGGGGAATTTTGAATATGTTTTTAGTTTTCAGTCCCTCTGAAGACAGCATATGTTAAATAAATTTTTAAGTTTATTTTTTTTAAGGAATTATTTATTTATTTGAGAGAGCGAGCGAGAGAGTGGGGAGAGGGGCAGAGGGAGAGGAAGAAAGAATCTCAAGCAGACTCCGCACTGAGCCGAACTCAGGGCTCGATCCCACAAACCTGAGATCATGACCTGAGCCAAAACCAAGAGTTGGACACCCAACTGACTGCAACACCCAGGCGCCCCTAAATTTTTTTTTTTTAAAGATTTTATTTATTTATTTGACAGAGAGAGACACAGTGAGAGAGGGAACACAAGCAGGGGGGAGTGGGAGAGGGAGAAGCAGGCTCCCCGCTGAGCAGGGAGCCCAATGCAGGGCTCGATCCCAGAACCCTGGGATCATGACCTGAGCCGAAGGCAGATGCTTAATGACTGAGCCACCCAGGCGCCCTCAATTTTTTTTATTAATGAGAGATTTATTTTTTTTAGCTAGTCAAAAAATGATACTGGTTTCCATATTAGGTACTAAAGTCTTACAGAGCTGACCATTTAGAGAAACTGTAGATATTATTCTTGTTTGAATTAGATGATTTGTAAAATCCCTCTCAATTCTAAGATTCTCTAGTTTTAAAATTACAGTAAAGTTTGGGCCAACCTTTATCCTTTAAAAAAAAATAGAGATTTATTTATTTATTTTAGAGAGAGAGAGACAGAGAGAGAGAGAGGGAGAGAGAACACGAGCAAGAGGGAGAGAGAATCCCAAGTGGACTCCACGCTAAGCCAGGAGCCCAACGCAGGGCTCAATCTCCCAACGCCAAGATGACCACCTGAGCCAAAACCAAGAGCTGGATGCTCAACCAACTGAGCCAGCCAGGCATCCCCGAAGCTTTCTATTAACTACAAGAAAGGGCTTAATTTGAAGTAAATAAACACTATAAAACCCTGGAAGAAGGATGTTTATTTCCTAAAACCAAGTTATTTTGAAGCAGTAAAATAACCTTCAAAAATTATAATTCCAATTGTAATTAATTCTAATTCAGGAATACTTCTTACAGTACGCCTGTAGAAGGAAACTGTCATTAAAGAATTATTATCAATTCCATAATGGACTCATTTCTTTCTTTCCTTTTTTTTAAAAGTAATCTCTATGCCTAACATGGGGCTCAAACTCATGAACCTGAGATCAAGAGTGACCTACTCTCCCAACTGAGCCGGCCAAGTACCCCATAACGGACTCATTTCTAAATTATAAGTCACTTAAATTATTAAACCTTTAATATGACAATACCTTTGCATGCTTCAGTTCTAACTCTGCCAGTTCCACTAAATTTTTCCTGAATGCAGCAACTCTTCTTGTCTTAAAATCTATAAGTTCTGTGAACAAAAGAAATTAGGATTAACTATTTAATTTATATATTATAAAGTATACCTTATGATTAAAGGGTAAGGTAACAGTACCTTGTTTTGCAGACTCAGATATTTTTTCAAATTTCTGACAACATAATTGTTGGGATGTTTCAGCCTGCAGAACATCTTTATTTTTCGCTCTTGCTTTATCCAGTGCTTTATTAGCATTTTCATAATCCACTAGTGACCTAGATCTTCGATAGAGGAGATCCTATAAAAGAGAATGCTTCACAATAACATACGCTGCACGTTTCTAATAGTTACCCGCAACCACCACTACCCCATCACCCCCATCATCATTAGAGTGAACACTTAAACCATGAATACCACACATGCCAGCTATTTTCTAAATGGTTTTTGTAACAGTTTTACTGAGATGAATTCACATACGTATAACTCAAAGTGCACAATTCAACGGTTTTTAGTGTGCTCGCACAATTGTATAACCATCACTACAATCAATTTTAAAACAATTTTGTCACCCAGAAGGAAACCCCATATTCATCAGCAGTCATTCTTCATGTCCTCTCCCCCGCCCCCTCCCCCCCACCTGCTTTCTGTCTCAACAGATTTGCTATTCTGGACATTTCATTAAAAAAAAAAAAATGGAGGGGTGCCTGGGGAGCTCAGTTGGTTAAGCGACTGCCTTCGGCTCAGGTCATGATCCTGGAGTCCCTGGATCGAGTCCCGCATCGGGCTCCCTGCTTGGCAGGGAGTCTGCTTCTCCCTCTGACCCTCTCCCCTCTCATGTGCTCTCTCTCTCTCTCTCTCAAATAAATGAATAAATAAAATCTTTAAAAAAATGGAATCATATAATATGTGGTCTTTTCTGTCTGGCTTTCTTTACTTAGCATAAAATTTCAAGTTCGTTCATGTTATTGTGTAAACCAGTACTTCATTCCTTTTATTTCTAAATATTTCATTGTATGGAAATACCACATTGATTTATCCACTTATCAGCTGATAGACATTTGGTTTGTTTCCACATTTTGCCTATTATGAATAATGCTATTATGAACATTTGTGTATAAGTTTTTGTGTGAACATGTTTTCCTTTCTCTTTCATATCTCATTACTTAGGAGTGGAATTGCTGGGTCACTTGGTAATTCTATGCTGAACCTTTTGAGAAACTGCCAGACTGTTTTCTAAAGTGGCTGCACCACTACATTTCCAATGACTCTGTATGAGGGCTCTAATTTCTCCCCATCCTTGGCAACACTTACCTGTCTTTTTGATTAAAGCCACCTAGTGGATGTGAAGTGGTATCTCACTGTGGTTTGGTTTTGTTTTTAACAATTTTATTTTTTAAGTAATCTCTATACCCAATGTGGGGCTGGAAATTACAACCCCAAGATCAAGAGTCGCGTGCTCTACCTACTGAGCCAGCCTGGCATCCCTTGCTGTGGTTCTGATTTGCATTTCCCTGATAGCTAATGTTGAGCATTTTTTTATGTATTCACTGGCCATTTGTATATTTTTGGACCTTTGGAGAAAGGTTTATTCAAGTCCTTTGCCCATTTTTTAGTTGGGCTATTTGTCTTTTTACTGAGTTATAAGAGTTCTTTATATTTTCTGGATACCATTTGCTTATTAGGGACTCGTATGATTTGCGAATATTTTGTCCCAGTCTATGGGTTGTCTTTCCACTTTTCTTCACAGTGTACTTTGACACACACAAGTTTTTACTTTTAATAAAGTCCGTCCAATTTATTATTTTTTCTTTGGTTGCTGTACTCCTGGTGTCATATCTGAGAAACCAATGTCCAATCAGAGGTCAAAAAGATTTACATTGTTTTTTTCTAAAAATGTTATAGTTGTTACATTTAGGTCTTTGATCAATTTTGAGCAAATTTTTATACACAGTATGAGGAAGGGGTCTAACTTTATTTCCATGGACTATTCAGATGACACAGTACCATTTGTTGAAAAGTCTATTCTTTTCCCCCCAAAACTGTCTTAGCACCTTATTAAGAATCAACTGACTAGGGGTGCTTGGGTGGCTCAGTCATTAAGTGTCTGCCTTTGGCTCAGGTCATGATCCCAGGGTTCTGGGATCAAGCCCCACATCGGGCTCCCTGCCCAGCGAGGAGCCTGCTTCTCCCTCTCCCACTCCCCCTGCTTGCGTTCCCTCTCTAGCTGTCTCTCTCTCTGTGTCAAGTAAATAAATAAAAAATCTTAAAAAAAAAAAAAGAAAAGAAAAAAGAATCAATTGACTGGGGCGCCTGGATGGCTCAGTTGGTTTGCCTTTGGCTCAGGTCATGATCCTAGGGTCCTGGGATCAAGCCCCACACAGGTCTCCCTGCTCAGCAGAGAGTCTGCTTCTTCCTCTCAGTCTGTCCCTCCCCCAGTTTGTGTTCACATATGCTTTCTCAAATAAATAAATAAAATATTTAAAAAAAGCAACCAATGTGAAAAGGCCCAACTATATGACATTCTGGAAAAGGCAAATCTATGGAGATGTCACACACACATACAAAATCAACAGGGCTTAAGGGGAAAGAGGATGAATGGTGGAGCACAGAGGAGTTTGGGGGCAGTGAAAACTATTCTGTATGATACTTATAATGGTAGATACGTATCATTACACATTTCTTCAAACAAAAAAACAATGTGTAACACTAAGAGTTAGCTCTTGTGTAGACTATGGTCTTTATTGTTTTGCTTCTTTCACTCAGCAAAATTATTTTGAGATTCTTCCATATTGTTGCATATTATCCATGGTTCATTCCTTTTTACCACTGAGTAGGATTCCACTGTATATATACACCACAATTTATCCATTCAGCTGCTGGTGGACATTTAGGTTGTTGCCAGTTTTCAACTATTACAAATAAAGCTGCTGTGAATATCCGTGGGGACACATGCTCTCAAATACCCAGGACTAGAATGACTGGACCACAGGATAGATGTATGTTTAATTTTTTAAGAAATTGTAAAACTTTTCCAAAATATTGTATCATATTCCAACTAACAGGGTGTGAAAGTTCTAGTTGCTATAATTTTTGTCAGAATTTTTCATTTTAGCCAAATTCTTGTTAAGGGGCGCCTGTGGTGAGGGGCGCCTGGGTGGCTCAGTTAGTTAAGGGGCCGACTCTCAATTTTGGCTTAGGTCATGATCTCAGGGTCCTGGGATCGAGCCCCCATGATGTGCTTCACGCTCACTGGGGAGTCTGCCTGAGGATTCTCTCTCTCACTGCCCCCTCCACATGTGCATATGCATGCTTTCTCTAAAATAAATTTAAAAATCTTTTTTTTTTTTAAGATTTTATTTATTTGAGAGAGAGAATGAGACAGAGAGAGAGAGCATGAGAGGGGGGAGGGTCAGAGGGAGAAGCAGACTCCCTGCTGAGCAGGGAGTCCGATGTGGGGGATCATGACCTGAGCCGAAGGCAGTTGCTTAACCAACTGAGCCACCCAGGCGCCCCTAAATAAATAAATCTTAAAAAAAGAAAAAAAAAAAGGTGTGTGGTGATATCTCATGAGTTTTCCCCCCCAGCTGTTTAATAAATATTGAGTATTTTTTAAACAGCTATTTACTTATTTAGTTACTCACCTACATTCAAGTATAGTTGGCTCCCAATATTACATTAGTTTCAGGTGTACAACAGTGATCTGACAGCTCTATGTTATGCTGTGCTCAGCACAAGTGTAGCTACCCTCTGACACCATACAACGCTATTACACTACCACTGATTCCTATATTCCCTCTGCTGCATATAGTTTTAATTTTTGCAATTAAATTTCAATTCCTTCTTGTGGTCACTAAGAAATATGGATTTACTTTTAAAGCCATGTTCTAAAAAGTTATGCATTAACAACTATAATATTATAATAAAATAATGAATTTAAGGTCTTTATACTGAATAATTCATTTTATCCCTGCCTACCCAATGTAAACGGTTTATAGGACACAACTGGATAAAATAATCTGATATGGATAGTATATTTACAAGTACCTAAGTCCTCAAAGTTAAAAAGGTTATTTATAATTTCTTTTAAGTTTATTTATTTATTTATCTCTTCACTCAACATAGGGATTGAACTCACAACCCCAAGATCAAGAATCAAATGCTCTTCCAACTGAGCCAGCCAGGCACCCCTATAATTTTTTTTAAGTAAGCTCTATGCCCAACATGGGGCTTGAACTCATGACCCCAAGATCAAGAGTTGCATGCTCTTATCAACTAAGCCAGCCAAGTGCCCCAAGGGTTATTTATGATTTGATAAGGAATGAAAAATTGGTGTTCAAAGCACCACTGATCACATGGGAATTTTTTGTACAATGTATCAATTCATAAATTAACACTGAATTTATAATACCTTTTTTTTTCCTTAAAGATTTTATTTATTTATTTGTCAGAGAGCAAGACAGTACAAGCAGGGGGAGCAGCAGAGGGAGAGGGAGAAGCAGGCTCCCCACTGAGCAGGGAGCCAGATGTGGGGCTTGATCCCAGTACCCCAGGATCATGACCTGAGCCAAATGAAGGCTTAACTGACTGAGCCACCCAGGTGCCCTGAATTTAGAATATCTGAGCCACTGAGTTTTTAGTGCCTTTTCAGATGTTTCTGTTAAACATTTTTTGGATTAGTAAGAGTTTTAGTCTTGCAGGTAGACAGACTTCCAAAAGGAAATTTGAGTTACCTTAAAATAAAACATATCCTGGTTTTACAGCTCTCTCACCCACAATAGAGGACTTAGGAATCCTTTAGCTACACCGACTGTTATTTGGGGTTTTACTTCTTGTTTTGTAGGCATTTTATCTGAATGAATATACCAAATTCATTAAAAAAAAATAGTTCTAGATTATACTATATCAGAAGTTTATAGAGGAGGGGCGCCTGGGTGGCTCAGTTGTTAAGCGTTTGCCTTCTGCTCAGGTCATGATCTCAGGGTTCTGGGATCGAGCCCCGCATCGGGCTCCCTGCTCAGCGGGTGGCCTGCTTCTCCACTCCGCCTGCTTGTGTTCCCTCTCTCGCTGTCTCTATCTCTGTCAAATAAATAAATAAAATCTTAAAAAAAAAAAAAAAGTTTATAGAGGAAACTTTTATGTGGGGTTCCCTGACCAACAATCTGTAAAAGGAGAACAAAAAATTCACACGTGAAAATCTAATTTAAAATCAAGAGATAATCATTAACAATCTTAAGCCTAACAACCTCTAAAGAGATGGCTTTTTGTAAAATAGTCCATTTTAAAAAACAATGAACAATCAAATTACCTTAGCAGCTTGAGATTCCCTTAAGTAATATTTTAAAAGGTCGGAAAGTTTGAGGTCCTCATCAGCAGACACTCGTGCTTCTATTTTCTGAAAAAGGGGAAAAAAATCCGCCATTTAATTAGCACTTATATTCTACAGCCAATGTTTCTTTCATAATTACTGTAAAAAAAAATTAAAGTTACAAATGACTACAGTATCCATTCCTATTTAATCTAATTTTCCTTGCCTTCTCCTTTCTACTAGCCTATTACTGTACTTCAGGACTTTGACCAAAAATCAACAGAAAAAAGAATGAAATCAAATGAGACTTAGTGAATTTATGGAAGGACTCTATGTTTGACTCAAGTTCTTGGCAATAATGAGTTTCAATATTATCTTTCAGCATCACTAACTACATGTACATTACTAATATACACTTATTACATCTCTTGTTACATCATTTCAATGACATGTACACATGATTTCAAAGTGATAAAGGATGGGGCTCAAGGGTGGCTCAGTCAGTTAAACATCCGACTCTTGATTTCGGCTCAGGTCATGATCTCAGGGTTGTGAGATGGAGCATGTGTTGGGCTCCACGCTGTGTGTGGAGCCTGCTTAAGATTCTCTCTCCCTCTCCCTCTCCCCTGAAATAAAAATAAAATGATAGGGCGCCTGGGTGGCTCAGTTGGTTAGGCGACTGCCTTCGGCTCAGGTCATGATCCTGGAGTCCCTGGATCGAGTCCCATATCGGGCTCCCTGCTCGGCGGGGAGTCTGCTTCTCCCTCTGACCCTCCCCCCTCTCATGTGCTCTCTCTCTCTCATTCTCTCTCTCAAATAAATAAAATCTTAAAAAATAAATAAATAAATAAATAAATAAATAAATAAATAAATAAATAAAATGATAAAGGCTAACAATGAAAGACTAGGTAATTCAAATCAATCTTCCTACTGATAACAACCAGAAAACGTAGTCAAAACATTAACAAAATGTGCCTGAAGACACAAAAGAGTAGTAAACAGATGTGGTTAGTTTGAGTTGGGATAAAATGGGAAGCAGCCATGTCAGACTAAAAAGATGAAACTATTCAATTCAGTTTGGAGAGACAGAAAATTAAAAAAGATGTATTATGTCAACCAAATACAATATAGGGACCTTGTTTGAATCCCAGCTCAAACGAACTCCACTGTAAAAAGCCATCTGAGGCAAATGGGAGCATCTATATACTCAATATTTGATGATTTAAGGGGAAATCATTGATAATTGTATTGATTATATTAAAATTTTTAAAAAGTGTTCATTTTTAAGATTTTATTTATTTGAGAGAGTGGTGGGGAGGGGCAGAGGGAGAGGGAGAAGCAGACTCCCCGCAGAGCAAGGAGCCCAACGCAGGGCCTAATCCCTGGACCCTGAGATCACGAACCCGAGCCAAAGGCAGGTGCTCAAATGAGTCACCCAGGCACCCCATGACTATATTAAAATTAATTCTCATCTTTTTAAAAAAGAGATATGCACAAAGGGCAGAAAAAATGAATATGGACTTTTTGGGAAAAAGCACTTTAAGCAATGTAGAAAATGTTAACATTCAGGAAATCTGGATGACACATGTACAGGAATTCTTTGTACTATTCTTTTTTTAAAAAATATTTTATGTATTCATTTGAGAGAGAGAGAGAATGAGTGTAGGGGAAAGGCAGAGGGAGAGGGAGAAGCAGACTCCCCACTGAGTAGTGAGCCTGACGTGGAGCTCGATCCCAGGACCCTTGAGATCATGACCTGAGCCAAAGGCAGACGCTTAGCCATCTGAGCCACCCAGGCTCCCCTCTTTGTACTATTCTTGCAACTTTTCTGTAAGTCTGAAATTACTGTTGAAATAAAGTTAAAATTTAAAAACCCTGCACATCCAGCAGGATAACTAAAATAAAAAAGATAAGTATTATAAGCTTGTGCAGCAATCCAATGCTCACATTTATTGTGGTAGGAATGTAAATTGGTACAATCACTTTGGGAAACAGTTTGGCACTGTCTATGAAAGCTTTTCACATGGAGACCATATGACCCCTAATTCTCCCCCTGGTTATACACACCCAACAGAAATACATACTTATTTTCAGCTGAAGATATGCAAGAATGGTCTTAGAAGTACTATTTGTAAACAGCCACAAACTAGAAACTGTCCAAATGCCTACCAACAGTAGAACAGATGAATAAATTTACGTATATTCTTGCAAAGGAAAGCTATATAGCAAGAAGAATGAAGGATCTATACAAACATGCAACATGGATGAACAGTATGGACGTAATGTTGAGTAAATGAAACCAGACATAAAAGAATACATACTGCATAAAACATTTATATAAAATATGAAAATAAAATTAATCTCTGCCGTTAGAAGCTAAGGTAGTGGTTACCCTTGTAGGAGGTGGTGACTCAGAAAGCAGGTGAAGAGGGGCAGGGCATCTGGGTTGCTGGTAAGAATTCTATATCTTTTTTTTTTTTTTTTTAAAGATTTTATTTATTTGACAGAGAGAGACACAGTGAGAGAGGGAACACAAGCAGGGGGAGTGGGAGAGGGAGAAGCAGGCTTCCTGCCGAGCAGGGAGCCCGATGCGGGGCTCGATCCCAGGACCCCAGGATCATGACCTGAGCCGAAGGCAGCCGCTTAACGACTGAGCCACCCAGGCGCCCCTAAGAATTCTATATCTTGATCTAGGTGTTCATTATATGAGTGTGTAAAATTTGTAAAATTTCACTGAGCTGTATACTTTTTTTTTTTTTTTTTAAGATTTTATTTATTTGAGAGAGAGAGAGAGAACACAGAGGGAGAGGGAGAAGCAGACTACCCACTGAGCAGAGAGCCCGAAGCAGGACTCGATCCCAGGACCCTGAGATCATGACCTGAGCCGAAGGCAGACGCTTAACCGACTGAGCCACTCAGGTACCCGTGAGCTGTATACTTTTTTTTTTTTTTTTTTTAAAGATTTTATTTATTTATTTGAGAGAGAGAGACACAGCGAGAGAGGGAACACAAGCACGGGGAGCGGGAGAGGGAGAAGCAAGCTTCCCGCTGAGCAGGGAGCCCGATGCGGGGCTCGATCCCAGGACCCTGGGATCATGACCTGAGCCGAAGGCAGACGCTTAACGACTGAGCCACCCAGGCGCCCCTGAGCTGTATACTTCTGATATGTGCTCTTTCCTATATATATAATATGCTTCAATAAAAAAACTTGAAGCTTAAGAAATATTCCTTTATAACAGAGAAATAAACTTAGGAAATTTCTTAATCTAACAGATAAATGCACAAAGTATATTCAAAACTGACTTAGATAAATTTAGATAAACTGATTTAGATAAATCTAGGGAACATGCTAGATGATGTTGGGTGCTTTTAAATATGCCTCCTCTCCTTCCATTAAGAAGTAGGGTAGGTCAGGGCGCCTGGGTGGCTCAGTCATTAAGCGTCTGCCTTCAGCTCAGGTCATGATCCCAGGGTCCTGGGATCGAGCCCCGCATGGGGCTCCCTGCTCAGCAGGAAGCCTGCTTCTCCCTCTCCCACTCCCCCTGCTTGTGTTCCCTCTCTCGCTGTCGCTCTCTCTGTATCAAATAAATAAAATCTTAAAAAAAAAAAAGTAGGGTATGTATCCCCTCCCCTTGAATCTGGACCCTAAGACTGTATGACCAATACAGAAGTGATGCTGTGCCAGTTTCCAGGCCTTAATGAAACTAAAAATGTCTGCTTCCTATCTTTTGGGATGCTTCCTTTTGGAACCTAGCCAGCACATTGTGAGGAAGCCGAAGCAGCTCCCTGGAAAAGCAACATGCAGGTGTTATAGCCAACAGCCCTGGCTCAAGTCTCGGCTGATAGCCAGTATCATCCCCCAGACATCTGGAAGAGCCTTCATATGTTCCCCATTGAGGCCCAGACATCATGGAGCAGAGGCAAGCCATCTCTGCCCTGTCTTTTCTGAATTCCTAACCTAAAGACTTCATTAGCATAATAAAATGGTTGTCGTTTTTAAGCTACTTATTTTAGGATGGTTTGTTATACAGCAAATAACCACAACACTACAAAAACACTAAAAGAAATAAAGATAGTCGTGGCAATGGCAATGTGCCACCTAGAGCTCCTTTAAGAGCAACTGCTTGCTGTAAGGAGCACATATGGTTCAGAGTCTTACTTGCAATCTCTCTAGATCCAGAACAATATTCATTCCAAGGTTATGCTGATCCTCCCATGCCTGCCTTGGCTGCACCCCATGACAGAGCATGGGGCAGCAGGGCCAGCCCCTCCTGCCTGACGCAGTGCTCCCTCTAATGAGCCACTCTGGCTGACCTACACAAACTTCCTCGGAACTATGCTACAGGCTGAAACTCTTCCTACCCAGTACCCTCTTCCTCTGCCCTCTCCTTTCACAGGTATAGACCTGCACTATGGTCTAAAGCCTCTTCATGTCTATCCTACTCCTTCCTCTTTGTTCTTCCCAATGAATCTCTTGCATATCTGATTCCATTTTACATCTACTTGCACATCTTTTGACACATAAAGCTATTTTGTAATAAATCCCTGTTCTTTTGATGTAAACACATAGAAAAACAATGATATCTTCCCAGAAAATGCTCATTGGTACAAATACCAAAAGCAGAATAATGGACCCCAGTATACAACATTTATGTATTTAATGACTCTTTCCTTTGTGAGAAAATCTCTTTTCCTTTCCTTGTCTTCACTACACATTACTCAATTGACAAAGTTCTGTTGCAATCAGATTTCTACAATGGACTAGCCACCTCCACCCTCAGTTAAGTACCCTTAAACTTCTAATAAACTTTTCACTTTTCTATCAACTTTATTAAAGTGTTTAAATATTACCACATCTAAGACTGATCCCTGAAAATCAAGACTATGTCAACATGAAATTATTACTATGATCACACCTTTCTGCAGTTGCATATCTGTCTCGTATTGATACAACTCATTTTTATTTTTAAAATTTTTTTTTAAAGCTTTTATTTATTTGAGAGAGAGAGAGCACAAGTGGTGGAGAGGGAGAAGCAGGCTGCCGCCTGAGCAAGGAGTCCAATGTGGGGCTTGATCCCAGGACCCCTGGATCATGACCTGAGCCGAAGGCAGATGCTTAACCGACTGAGCCACCCAGGCACCCCTATTTTTTAATTTTTAAAAAAATTTTATTTATTTAAGAGAGCGTGAGTGAGTGAGAGAGAGAGAGCGCAAGAGCAGGGAGGGGCAGAGGAAGAGGGAGAAGCAGACTCCCCACTGATTGCAAAGCCTGACACCGGGCTTCATGCCGGGCTTGAACTCAATCCCGGGACGCCAGGATCATGACCTGAGCTGAAGGCAGATGCTTAAGCAAGTGAGCCACCCAGGCGCCCTGATACAACTCATTTTTAAACCAGTGTCATGGGGGATCAAAAGCACTATCATCTTGGTAAAAGTATAATGAATCTAAGACTTTCTTCTAGCTTACAAAGCCCCAGAAAAAGATCATTCTTCATAAAAATAAATGCTGTTTCATAATGAACATGTTCTCTGATCAAAAATATGAACTTTCGGGGGTGCCTGAGTGGCTCAGTTGGTTAAGCGACTGCCTTCAGCTCAGGTCATGATCCTGGAGTCCCGGGATCGAGTCCCGCATCGGGCTCCCTGCTTGGCAGGGAGTCTGCTTCTCCCTCTGACCTTCCCCCCTCTCATGTGTTTTCTCTCTCTCACTCTCTCAAATAAATGAATAAATAAAATCTTTAAAAAAAAAAAAAGAATATGAACTTTTGGGGAGCCTGGGTAGCTCAGTCAGTTGGGCGTCTGCCTTCGGCTCAGGTCATGACCCCAGAGTCCTGGGATCAAGCCCCACGTTGGGCTCCCTGCTCCTGGGAAGCCTGCTTCTTCCTCTGCCTGCAGCTCCCCCTGCTTGTGTTCCCTCTCTTGCTGTCTCTGTCAAATAAATAAATATTAAAAAAAAAGGGGGGGCGCCTGGGTGGCTCAGTCGTTAAGCGTCTGCCTTTGGCTCGGGTCATGATCCCAGGGTCCTGGGATCCACATCGGGCTCCCTGCTCCGCGGGAGGCCTATTTCTCCCTCTCCCACTCCCCCTGCTTGTGTTCCCTCTCTCACTGTCTCTCTCTCTGTCAAATAAATAAAGATTAAAAAAAAAAATAAGAATATGAACTTTTACACAAATACCAGAAGGCCATAACAAAAAAATTTATTTCCTGAAAAAAACTCAAATTTTCAAATCTAAATCTGTCTCTTCATCCTTCTGAAGTATAGCTTATCTTTCTCAATAAAGTTTAACACAACCACAACAGGTTACACACTACTGTATGCAAAGATTGAGACTCTCAAAGGTTAACCAATAGTACTTACTCTTGTTTTATCAAACAGTTCTGAAACTTTGAGAAAAAACCTGGAAGGGAAAAATATTTCATCAGAAGCCAGCTTTGAAATGACTTTTCATTTCAAATGTTCAGAGCATATACCCCCAAAACCATATTAATAATGAACTTTCTTATTTCACTGCAGTAATATTTAATGGTCTTGTTCACCACAGACTTCATTAGAACAACACCTCTATACTTCCATATAACAGATTGAAAACTGTTAAAAAAAATCTTCCCATTTCAAGGTAACAGTCTAAGCCATACATTTATTTATGTATGTAATATATACTTTTTAAAGTAACCTCTACACCCAAGGGGGGGGTTGAACTCACAACCCTGAGCTCAAGAGTCACGTGCTCCACTGACTGAGCCAGCCAGGCACCCCAAGCCATACATTTAAATTAAAAAATTTTTTCTTTATATTCTTTAGCAGAATGTCACATAATAGTAAATAAAGCCTGTATCTTCAAAATTACTATAGAAGTATAGAACAATCGGATCCAAAAAGGCTGACTTAAAAGGAAAACACTAAAGTTGGAGCAGCTCTTGAAGTTATCTGATACTTATGTGTTAAACATCTTCAAGTAGAGCTGCTTTGTTTTAGAAAATAACAGAAATGGGGGCGCCTGGGTGGCTCAGTCGTTAAGTGTCTGCCTTCGGCTCAGGTCATGATCTCAGAGTCCTGGGATCGAGTCCCGCATCGGGCTTCCTGCTCAGCAGGGAGTCTGCTTCTCCCTCTCCCCCTGCTTGTGTTCCCTCTCTCGCTGTGTCTCTCTCTGTCAAATAAATAAAATCTTAAAAAAAAAAAAAAAAAGAACAGAAATGAATAACCAATTTCTATCTCTGAATTCATGTTCACTTTTAACTAAATAGCCTATCTCTCAAATGCTGACACCAACTAAAAAATATTCCAATGCCAAACCATTAAAGGGGTATTCTGTGAAATAATATGTAATTACCGGTGACATTATAACTGGATTGGGCAAGTACTACTAAAAGCTAAAACACGGGCACCTGGGTGGCTCAGTCGGTTAAGCGGTTAACCTGGAGTTCCCGGATCAAGTCCCGCATCGGGCTCCCTGCTCAGCGGGGAGTCTGCTTCTCCCTCTGACCCTCCTCCCTCTCGTGGTCTCTGTCTCTCATTCTCTCTTTCAAATAAATAAATAAAATCTTAAAATAAATAAATAAATAAATAAATAAAAGCTAAAACACTATTTTATGACCTTTGTTTTACCAAAAAGAACTTGATTTGACAGGTTTATGTCCAATAACTCACGGCAAGGTTGGCTTTTTCTTCTTATCAAAGAGTTAGAGACTAACTCTTTGGGAAGATAGCATGTTAATTAATGTAAGCTATATATAGTATCTTGTTTTGCCAAAAAACCTGGATCTTACATGTCTACTAAGACGGGATATACTAGAAAAAAGTTCAAGGATATGGTTTAGAAAAAGGCATAAAGTATGAAAATAGTTTTGCCACTTAAAATTGAAAAAAAAGTTGGATTATTTTTCAATGAAGAGTTGGGTTTAAACAATATTACAGGAACAACTAAAATTAACTATGGTTAGATTAATGTGAAAAACCAGTATAAAGTAAATAAACAACAGCTATGTATGCAAACATCCAGAGAGCATTTCTATACTAACATGCATAATACTTCCCCATCAGGTCACTCTAGGACTGCCCTAAGATTCATTAAACTTATAATCTAGAATAGCCAGCCTCTTTAAAAAGTATAAACTGATAACATCACATTTTACTTTAAAAGTCAATCTGGCCTCCAAAAAAATACATACAAATATATATTATATTCTAATTCCAAAACATTTATTTATAATAAACTTCATCAAAACCTAAGAACATTTTGACATAAATTCTGTCTTCCTCTTCCTTACATACATAAATCAGCCAATTTTCATCAAATAAAACTTGGCAAATGTTAAAATTATATAAAGCCCATTTTTACTTTTCAGATTTAAAAAATAAGAGAGAAATGGTAGAGAAAAAAATGACACTGATCCAAGTTTATAAGAAGCGCCTTATTATTGATGTATTTTGAAGAAGATATTCTAAATGACTCTCGGGTCAGAAATATTCTGTGTGTCCAGGCTGCCAACGAAATTTTTGTTTTATTTAATGTTTCAAATCAGAATCCTTACTTGCATATATCTGTAGAATCCTGAGTTCCTAAAGCATATAATGAAGAACCAATTCTATTGTAATCATCTGCAGCACCTACGGAAAAAAATTTTTAGAATATATTTATTCATTGATTCCAAAATACTTACTGAGCACCTACCTGCCAAACAATGTGTATGCAGTATGAAATACTCCAAGTCTGGTGAAGGAAATGACAACAGCTATATTATAACTTGATGAATATTATATTAGAAGTAGGAACAAACTACTCTGGGAGCCGGGGAAACAGATGATTCCACCTGAGTAAGTTAGGGAAGGATTTACAGACACTACTGAATGAGTCAGAACTTGTAGGATAAGCAAATCTTTACCAGGCAAAATGGAGGGGACAGCATGGATAAAGGCCAATGAGACATAAAAGAATACAGTATATTCAAACAGTCTTCTAGGAAGAAGGCACTATAGGGTATAGAAGACAGTGGACAGAGCTGAAGATGGAAAAATAAACTGGAAGTATCCTGGGGGGAGAAAACAGGTTTTTGTAAGACACAATAAAGTTTGGATTTGATCTTGTAAGAATGGGTATTATTAAACATTTTAAAATAACAGTAGTGGTAAAAACAACCATTAAGGATTTTAGATAAAAAATTCTGCTGCCTGGAATAAAGATTAGAAATGGAGACACAGAAGGCTGAGTAACCAACTAGGAATTTGTTGTGTCAGATACTGATGGTCAGGATCAAGTTAGCAAAAACAGTGACAGCAGAGAGGAACAAGAAAGCTAGAAGATATTTAGGAAACCTAATAGGTAGGATTTACAAACAAGAGACCTAAGGTAGGAGGGAAAATTATGGAGCTTGGGAAGCTAGATGAATGGTGGTAGCACCATTATCCTTGGGTGCTAGGAAGCGAAGTATTCAACTTCAGCACAATACTTTTCCCAGGGCTCACCCCATGGGACAACTTGTTGAGAAAAGATTTCTCATTTCAGAGAAAGGATAGTATAAGTGCAATGGTTAAGAGCATAGAACTGGAACCAAACTGCTTAGGGTCCAATCCCAATTTACCAGCTCTACGACCTCGAGCTTATCACTTAACCTGTGTATGCCTTGCTTTCCTTATCTGGAAATGGGGATAATAATGGTACCAGCTCCGCATGATTACTTGGATTAAATGAATTAATAAATGTTACTATAGGGGCGCCTGGGTGGCTCAGTCGTTAAGCGTCTGCCTTCGACTCAGGTCGTGATCCCGGGGTCCTGGGATTGAGCCCCGCATCGGGCTCCCTGCTCCGCGGGAAGCCTGCTTCTCCCTCTCCCACTCCCCCTGCCTGTGTTCCCTCTCTCGCTGTGTCTCTCTCTGTCAAATAAATAAATAAAATCTTAAAAAAAATAAATAATAAAAATAAAAAAATGTTACTATATACCTGGCACATAGCAAGTACAGTATTATACAAACGTTTGCTATTATTAACGAAATCCGAGACATGCCTATTTTGTATGGAAATTCCCACTTATGCCAGCAGTATTTTACAAGGTTTAATGTGTTTATTCTCTAACAAAACAGTAATCCTTACACTGTACTTTCTTATGCTGTACGAAGTTACATTCAACAAATAAGACTGAAATCTGGTGACTCTATTTACTTTTTAAAATTATTCAAAACAGATCTATTTTGATCTTTCATAAAGAATTTTTTTGAGGGGCGCCTGGGTGGCTCAGTTGTTAAGCATCTGCCTTTGGCTCAGGTCATGATCCCAGGGTCCTGGGATGGAGCCCCACATCGGGCTCTCTGCTCAGCAGGAAGCCTGCTTCTCCCTCTCCCACTCCCCCTGCTTGTGTTCCCTCTCTCGCTCTGTCTCTCTGTGTCAAATAAATAAAAATCTTTAAAAAAAAAAAAAAAAAGAATTTTTTTTTTAAAGTGGGCTCCATGCCCAACATGGGGCTCAAACTCACACAAGAGTTGCATACTCTACTCATCTGAGCCAGCCAGGTGCCCCCATAAAGAAACTGTGAACACAAACTTCAGACTCTGAATGGTAACTTCTACATATGAGATTGTTCACTATTATCCTAAAAGTTTAAGTTAAAAAAAAATAACACTTAAAAATCACAAAAAGGTTGGTTTATTGAGGCAGGAATCACAAATGATTTGTGTTTAAAATCAAATACATTAATATTTTATACTTAAACTGACCCTGAAATTATTTTTTAGAGCAAGACATTCCTGGATCCTAATATCTGGCCCTGAGAATACTACCCTCTTTAGCTGTTACATCATTATATGATCACAGAAAATAAGCAAACTGCCCTGATTTTATACACTACAGTGATGTTGAAAACTTAAGTTTTCATAGTCCAGGCTAAGTTCATGCATCATGAAAAAATAATTTTTACTTTATAATTCTGTAAAATCGTATGTTATATAATTAATTATATGTAATAATTATGATTTTGTAAATAGGTTCACAACCATCTTTCTTAAAAGCACTGTTGCAGGGGTGCCTGGGTGGCTCAGTCATTAAACATCTGCCTTCAGCTCAGGTCATGATCTCAGGGTCCTGGGATCGAGCCCCGCATCGGGCTCCCTGCTCAGGGGGAAGCCTGCTTCTCCCTCTCCCACTCCCCCTGCCTGTGTTCCTTCTCTCGCTTTGTCTCTGTCAAATAAATAAATAAAATCTTAAAAAAAAAAAAGCACTGTTCCATTTGGTCAAATAAATAAAGAAGAATCACTAATATTTTCTTCAGTTTTCTTAATGGATGACTGTCTACCTTTATAGTTCTTTATGTTTCCATAGCACGAATATGCACCTCTCTTACAGGACTGATTATAGTACACTGTAATTTTTTGCTTTTTGTGTTTATTTCACCTGCAAAATTTTTATTTTTTTTTAAGATTTTATTTATTTATTTGAGATTGAGCACAAGCAGGGGGAGGTACAGAGGGAGAAGCAGACTCCCCACTAAGCAAGGAGCCTGACACAGGGCTCCATCCCAGGACCCCAGGATCATGACCTGAGCTGAAGGCAGACATTTAACCAACTGAGCCACCCGGGTGTCCCTATTTATTTATTTTTAAAAAGATTTATTTATTTGAGAGAGAGACAGAGCATAAGTGGGGGGAGAGGCAGAAGGAGATCCCGATGGAGGAATGATCCCAGGACCCTGAGATCATGACCTTAGCCAACATCAAGAGTTGGCTGCTTAACCAACTGAGCCACCCAGGCCCCCTGAACTCTATCACATTTAAACTCCATTGGTATAAGTGATATTTATCCCAAGAACATAAGGTTGATTTAACATTTGAAAATATAATTAATCATACTAATAGACTAAAAAGGAAAAATGATATGATTATCTCAACACTGTAGGTGCAAAAAAGAACATTTGATAAAAATCCAACATTCATTCCTGACTTAAAAGAAAAAAAAAACTCCCAGAAAACTAGCAATTTACAAGAGAATTTTCTCAACCTGATAAAAAGCATCTAGGAGAAACTAATGGTTTAAGAATGAATGCCTTCCGCAGAAGTTAAGGAACAAGGCAAAGACGCCTACTCTCACCACTTCCATCCACACTCTACTGGAGCTTCAGTACGACGGGGCAAAGACAAGAAATAAATGGAACCTAAATTGGAAAGAAATCTAATTGTTTCTATTAGCAGATGATCATCTATGTAGAAGATCCAAAGGAATCTACAAATAGTTACTGGAACCAGTAAGTGAGTTTATTAAGACTGCAAGATATATGATCAATATAGAAAATACATTGTATTTCTATATATTAGCAAATAACAACTGGCAACTGAAAGATAAAATACATCATTTACAAGAGCATCAAAAATAATTAGGAATCAATCTATATACAAGATAACTATGTATAAGATCTGTACAATGAAAGCTATAAAATATTGCTGAGAGAATTTAAGGAAGACCTAGCTAAATGGAGAAATACACTATATTCATGTATCAGAAGAATCAATATTGTTAAGACATCAATCCTCCCCAAATTGACCTACAGGTTCTACACAATCCCAATCAAAATCCCAGACACCATTTTTATAAAAGTGACAAGCTGATTCTAAAATCCATATGAAAATGTAAAGAACCTAGAGGGGCCAAAACAACTTTGGTATAGAAGAATAAAGCAGGAGGACTTATATAAGAAAAGATATTCAACATCATCAGTCATTAGGGAAATGCAAATTAAAATCACACTGAGACGCCTATGAGAATGGCTAAAAGGAAAAAGAGTGAGTATCCTTGTTGGAAAAGATGTGGAGGAATTGGAACTCTCATGCACAGCTGGTAGGAATGTAAAATGGTACAGTCATTTCATTTTGGGAAAAAAAGTTTGGCAATTTCTTAAAAAGTTAATTATACACTTACCACATGACCCAGCCACTCTACTTTTAGGTATTACCCAAGAGAAATGAAAGCACATGTCCATACAAAGACTTACAAATAGATGGTTCATGTCAGCTTTATTTATAACAGTCTAAAGCTAACAATGACCCAAATGTCCACCAACAGCTGAATGAATAAACAATTGTGGTATATCCATACAACAGTATAATACTCAGCAATTAAAAGGAATGCCCTCTTGATACACACAACAACTTGAACTAATCTCAAAATAATTTTGTTGCATTTTAAAGCCAAATAATAAAGAGTACATATAGTATGATTCCATTCATATAAAATTCTAGAAAATGCAAATTAATCTACAGAGACAGGAAGCACATCAATGGTTGCCTAGGGACAGGGAAAAAGGGAGGGAATACAAAGGGCTGTAAGGGAACTTTTGGTGGTGATGGATATGTTCATTATCTTGATTACAGTGATGATTTTACACATACGTCAAAACTTATCAAACTGTATACTTTGAACACTGCAACTTACTGATACCAACTTATACCTCAATAAAGCTGTTAAAACATTAGTCTATCTTGAACTTTGAATGAATCTTTTACATACATGATTTTGTAACATCATGTACTTGATCATTTAGAAAATATTGGCTCAATGAGTTATGCAGATCTTCCAAATGTTGACACACTTCATTATACATAAACAACATCAAAAATACCACATTGACATATGATCATCAATCTCCTCAGACAAGTCTTTATTGTGAAGCAAGTTCATGAGGATGGATACAAGTTTTCAAAAATTCTAATTATTGCTGGGAGCTTGACTTTTATCATTGTCAACAAATACTATCAGTTGTTTTCCTTAAAGTGACAGATTCACTTAATTTTTAAGAAAATGTCTACCAAATACTCAAATCTGAATAATCATAGTTTGGCAGCTTTTCTCTCAAGTAGAAATGGTGGTTTTTTTGGGGGGAAAAAAAAAAAGGCAGATAATTCAGTTGCAACTAAAGTGCTTTTCTAAAGAGAACCATTATATTTCAGTACGCAGAGTGCTTTATGTATACCTTCCATTTCATCATTCAGAATATTAAAAAAGTGAACTCAAGGGAAGTGTTTATTACAATTAGTAATTTTAACTGCTTTATCGAGGATATTCTTAATTGAATTTGTTTTTCTAACTGCAAACGCACTGCAGGAAAGAATATAGTGACTCTTAGCACAGTTTGGTGCCACTGTCTTGCTCTGTGCTAAGGCACCAGTAATCTTATCCACCATGGCTTCTGCTTTATCAGTGTAAATGTCAACATGGTGAAAAATACAAAAAGCATCATGGATTGTTATGAAAATAGTTTTGACCTCACAGACTTGCTAAAAATAAAAAGAGCCTTAGGGTCAAGACTTCACAGACCACAGTTTGAGAACCACTGTTCTAGAGCAAGACTTTTATAAACTATAAGTAACATAGTAACTTTATAATTATTCCATTAAAAAATGTAAGCTTTAGCCACAGAGAAAAACCTTACTTTTGTGGGATCTTGTCATCCTATCAGATTTAGCAGATGCATCCTTAACTCGGTTATGATATTCTAAAAGGAATGTTCGTTCATGCTCAAAGAAATCATCTACATCCTATAGGGTCAAAAGAAAATATAATTTTTCACTTATTTACTTTAGTGTAATACATAAATCACTTTACCATTATAATCATAAAAGATCAGTAAAACAGCACAGCTATCCTCTAATAATCAGATGTTCTAATGATTTCACCAACAAATTCAGACTTTATACAGACATGCACTTCTATCTATCCAGGAAGAAATCTGCAATGGTTTTGCAGTTGAAAGCTTAGATCTTCCATAATGGTTCACGTTCACATGTTGTACTCTGAAATACGTTCCTACTCGTGCTCTGTGTCTACAGTCCAGCCTCTCCAACAAATATATTACTGCCGGGGGGAGTAATCAATTGCTTTTGAGAAGAAACAAATTCTGATAGACAAGTCCGAATCTATTTCTCTTGGTCTATTAAGTATTCTATGAGCCATTCCTAAAGGCTGCCAGGCCTTCGTCATTACAGCCCTCTCTGCTTGCTTTGGGGAAACATGGCCAAACTAGCTTTCTGGGAGCAATTATTGTATCTTTTTTGAAACAAAGCTAGATACACATTAAAAATAAAAATTATTAAAAGTACTTTCCTCCTTTCTAAAACAACAATCATTTTTTGAAACAGCACCAGCTAAAATGATGTAATTCACATCCACATCAACAGAACATGGGAAAGAAGTCAGTACTAACAAAATGTCCTTTAAAATCTGTAACTCATGTGTACCAATTTTCTTAACTGTTAAAATGGGGATAAAACTGAGGCGCCTGGGTGGCTCAGTCGTTAAGCATCTGCCTTCGGCTCAGGTCATGATCCCAGGGTCCTGGGATCAAGCCCCGCATCGGGCTCCCTGCTCCGCGAGAAGCCTGCTTCTCCCTCTCCCACTCCTCTGCTTGTGTTCCTGCTCTCGCTATCTCTCTGTTAAATAAATAAATAAAATCTTAAAAAAAAAAGGGGGGGGGGGATAAAACTATCCAACTTGTAGGGTTGAAGAGTAAACAAAATGTGGATTAACAAACACCACATTGTAAATGTTCAAAAAATGTTACTACTTTACCAAAATCATAATCCATATAGTGGATTAATGCTAAGGAAAATGTTCAATATTAATGTGTAAGTAGCATCAAAATGGAAGGAAGTGGAGTCCTTATTAGAAAGTAGCCATGGCACATGCACTGTCAACATACCAGCTGACCTGTCTCTGAAAAACTGAAGTATGAATCAAATAAATAGTACTTCCTACCTAAGTTTTACTGTAGATGTATCTATAAAAATAGGCAATGATGACAAAGCAGCATTATTTATCTTTCTTAGTATCTGTGTGATAATGTAATATAAACACTTTTCTCTTTTAATGGTTAAGAGTTTTCAGATAAATCAATTCTTGTACCATTTTTAGAACATCATTAAGAAATACTTAGGTGCTATTTATTTATTTTAATTTTAAATATGCCTGTTTATTTATTTATTTGTAAGCTCTACCCGCAATGTGGGGCTTGAATTCACGACTCTGAGATCAAGAGTCACATGCTCTACTAACTGAGCCAGTCAGGCACCCCACAACAAGACTAAAACCTCAAAGGAGCTCTTCTAACTCCAGATCTGAACCCAAGTGTGCCCCTAACATTTGTAAGGCCGAGGGCAAGTGCACAAATGGAGGCAGGCCCTCTTCGTGCCCTATCCTGCAGCTCTGTACGGCACCAAGAGAAACCTCACGTGTGTATGTAAGCGGATATTCTATCCTGCACACTGATCTTCTCCCCTGTGCCCTCCCTCTTCCCAGCTGTTCCATGGTCACCCTTGACCACCCATGAATGCACACACTGGAGGATGAATTCAGGGAAGAGGCCCACAGAAGAGAAAAAGTTGGAAGTAGGCTTCAGATTTGGGCAAGGAAACATGGGGTTCCAGACCCCTAAAGCATGGTCTAGTTTGGAGGGAAGGGGTATACACTCCAGGTGGGCAAATCCCCTTGTACCTACAGACCTCTCACCCCTGGGAGAAGGAAGTTCTCTAAAGAGTAGAATCGAGGGCAGGGGGCCCAGATTCCCAGGCCTAAGCATTCTACCGTCCAAATTCTCTTTTACTCTAATAAGTCATCTGCACATCTGAAATCTCAATCTATCTTCTTAAAAGAAGTAGATTCTCAAACCAATACCTCTGTTAATCAAATAGAATCTTACCTTTACTCCTGAAACAATTACTCCATCTGCTGATTTTACCATGTTTTTGAAGAAATCTTCAAGTTTTTCTTTTTTATTTTTTCCTCTCACACTCAGCTGAAAGAAAGGTAAACTTAAGTTGGCAATTTTTTTAGATTACAAATGGAAAGTAATGCCTCTTTTATTCTCTGACATCAAAATGGCAACCACAGGGCGCCTGGGTGGCTCAGTTGGTTGAGCGACTGCCTTCGGCTCAGGTCATGATCCTGGAGTCCTGGGATCGAGTCCCGCATCGGGCTCCCTGCTCGGCAGGAGTCTGCTTCTCCCTCTGACCCTCTTCCCTCTCTTGCTATCTGTCTCTCATTCTCTCTCTCTCAAATAAATAAATAAAAATCTTTAAAAAAAATAAAATAAAATAAAAAATAAAAAAATAAAAAAACAAAAAAACAAAATGGCAACCACAAAAGGATCCTGGTTTTTAAACTTTAATAAAGTGGCAGTATCATTATGTGTATCCGTGACTTTCAAACTTTAGTGTATTAAAGAGGAGGCTGGCCTCTCTCAAAGATTCAGATTCAGGTGATCTACAATAATGCCTAGATATCTCAAATTTTATAAGTATATTTGATAATCCCATTGCAAGTAGCCTTCTTATCCCATATATAGTAATATATAAAGACAACTAAAAATTTAATCCAGGAGTTCCTTTAAAGATGTAAAATTTATTGGAGTCTAATATACCATCATAGGACTCTATAAAAACTTTGAAAATATATTGTGCAAATTCTTTTTTTTTTTGTAAGATTTTACTTATCTTATTTGAGAGAGAATAAGAGAGAATGAGTGGGGTGAGAGGCAGAGGAAGAAGCAGACTCCCCGCTGAGCAGGGAGCCTGATGTGGGCTCGATCCTGGGACTCGGGGATCATGACCTGAGCCAAAGGCAGATGCTTAACCTACTGAGCCACCCAGGCGCCCCGTATTCTGCAAACTCTTCACTCTGAACTCATCCAAATATCATGTCTTGTCCTGTTTTGGGGATCAGCAACTTATAGTATAAGGGACACAAAAGGTGACTCCAGATGGCAAAAATGGTTATCTAAAGGCAAAACTGAGAAGCAGCTAACTCTTTGACTTTACCACTTACTGCATCACGGTGTCCCACAATGTAACATCCCATCTAATTTCCGTATCTACTGCCATGGCTTCAATGTTCACCATTATGTAAATGATTCACAAATCATGATCACTATCCCTAAGCTCTTTCCTGAACCTCAGACCCTATTTCCAATTGCCTATATTATATCCCTATATGGAGATTCTGCTAAACCCACATTAAACTAAGACAGTATTCATTATAATCTAATCTAATCTCCAAATTTTTCTTCTTGGTTCCCTGTCCATGGTCCCTCCATCCAACCAGTCTCTCCAACATATTCCCTTAAGCCCCATACCTCTCATTAAAAATCTTGAAATAATCTACAACTTTTTTTTGTCTCTCACAGCTCAAATTCTACCATCAAATCCTGAAATCTGTCCCTTTCTTTCCCACTGTCCTAGTGAAAAACCTCATTATTTCTTGCCTAACTACTACACTGGACTACTAGTTAACATCTCTCATTTCCTCAATTCTATCCATTCTGTTGATGACTTCCAAAATCAAATTTTGAGCATCTCCTCCTTACTCAATACCTTTACAGAGTTTCACCATGTTCAGAGTTAAGAAGAAAACTCAGTCAGAAGAGATCCCAAAGATGTAGAAGTATGTGGGATCCAGGACAGCTAGAAAGATATCTTCATCAAAATGGAAAGGCACAATGTGATACATCATATTAACAGAATAAAGGACAAAACCACATCATCTCAATAGCTATACTTTTTTCACAACAAAAACACTCAACAAACTAGGAACAGAAGGGAACTTCAACTTGATAAAGAGCATCAATGAAAACCCCACAGCTAACATCATACTTAACAGTGAAACAATGAATGCTTTCCCCCTAAGATTAGAGACAAAACAAAGATGTCTGCTCTTGTCATTTCTATTTTACATAGTACTGGAGGTCCTAGCCAGGACAGTTAGGCAAGCAAAAGAAATTAAAAGGGTATCCAGATTAGAAAGGAAGAAATAAAAAAAAAAAAAAAAAAAAGCTAAAACATGATCATGGCTGCCATGGTGATTGAGAGTTGTGGGACACACATAAGAGTTGTAGGATTTGATTTCTGACTGGCTTCCACTTCCCAGTGAACACGGTCATTTTCTCATCTAGAGGAACTGCTGAAAGTTGAAATGAGCTTTTATGGAAAATGGGAGAGAGCTGTCTAAAGTCATAACCTTGTTATAAATGATGGAGCAGGCAATCTAGACTAGATGAGAAATAAGTAAAGACAAAAGGGCTTCTAACAGGGTCAAAATGCAGGAGAGGTCAAGGGTCTAGATATACCAGTGAGTTAAACAACCACCAAAATAGGAGTAGGGAAAAAGAGAGTTATCTATGTTTGGAGTCTAGCTGTCAATGTTTGGAGTCTATTAATACTAGAGTTTAAGAACTCAGATAAGAGAGAGGGTCCTGGGTGTGGCCACTGATAAGGTAGCAAGAATTGAATGGACATTAGGGTGTTTTTTGTTTTTTTGGTTTTTTTTTTAAAGGTTTATTTGACAGAGAGAAAGACCGCCAGAGAGGGAACACAAGCAGGGGGAGTGGGAGAGGGAGAAGCAGGCTTCCCGCTGAGCAGGGAGCCCGATGTGGGGCTCGATCCCAGGACTCTGGGATCATGACCTGAGCCGAAGGCAGACACTTAACGACTGAGCCACCCAGGCGCCCTGTTTTTTGTTTTTTAAGATTTTATTTATTTATTTGACAGAGAGAGACACAGTGAGAGAGGGAACACAGGCAGGGGGAGTGGTAAAGTAGTAAAATAAAATAAAGGAGTAAAAATAACCATTTAAAAATATGAACGCCATTCCTGGCTCAGAGGCTATACAAAAATAGGTTGTAATTTGCCAGCCTCTCTTTAATTTATTAACAAAATCCTTGATAGTTTATAACCTCTTTAAAAAGAATAAATATAGGGGTGCCTGGGTGCCTCAGTCGTTTAGCGTCTGCCTTCGGCTCAGGTCATGATCCCAGGGTCCTGGGATCGAGCCCCGCATCGGGCTCCCTGCTCAGCAGGAAGTCTGCTTCTTCCTCTCCCACTCCCCCCGCTTGTGTTCCCTCTCTCGCTGTGTCTCTCTCTGTCAAATAAATAAATAAAAAATCTTAAAAAAAAAAAGTTTAAAAAATAAAATTAAAAAAATACAGATATGTAATTTTACACAGCACTAAGGGATTTGGCAATGGGCTAGAGTATGTGGAGCACGAGGCTCCTCTAGCACAAGTCACCCTGAACCGATAATACCACGCCCCACTGTATACAGACTTATGCTGCTCTACCAATTATTATTAAGGTTTTGGCCCAGGCCACGAATAAGGTTGAGGAAAAACAAACACATAAAGGTAAAAAATTGATGACAGCATTCTGTATCATGTGTTCTTTGGCAACCCTACTCACGAATTGTTTTCACTTCTTATAATTCATAATATAGCCAGCATTCTTTACAATTAATTCCTAGTTACAAACGACCACATGCCAGTATCACATACCACATTTATGCTTGTCAAAGTACCCATGCTTAAGTGCTATGTTTCTGTGATCTTGAGTTACTTCATACCCTTTTAAAAAAATATGTACTCTCTACTGCTAGACTTAGGACACTTTATTGTCATTGTCATGTCTACTAAAACCAAACCAGAAGGACAAATTTATATATACAAAATTCTTTGATCTTGATGTTAACTTGTAAACAAACTAGCACTATGCTACATTTGGTTTTTTGCTAAAATTATGAGTTAATCTCGTCATCCGAATATAAATCCCAAGATCTGTATCGCCCACCCATTAAAATTTTTGCCAGTACTACAAATGAAGAAATCTTTGAAGCTCAATTGCATCAATTTTTCTTTTCTTTTTTTTTTTTCAAAAGATTTTATTTATTTATTTGACAGAGAGAGAGACACAGCGAGAGAGGGAACACGAGCAGGGGGAGTGGGAGAGGGAGAAGCAGGCTCCCACTGAGCAGGGAGCCCGATGTGGGGCTCGATCCCAGGACTCTGGGGTCATGACCTGAGCCAAAGGCAGACGCTTAACAACTGAGCCGCCCAGGCGCCCTGCACCAATTTTTCTATTTGCACTGTAACAGTTTTCAGGCAGGGAGGGAGGAAGGTTAGGAGCAATCGCACTGAAGAAGGTCAGTTAAACAGACCAAAACTCAATGATTAACCCAAAACTAATCTGGAATTCTTTAGCTCAAACACCTCGCTGGGATTCCCCATAAGGCTTCAGAGGACTCCAAACTCAAATTTAAGAAACAATCAAGTTGATGGGACGCCTGGGTGGCTCAGTCGGTTAAGCGTCTGCCTTCAGCTCAGGTCATGATCCCAGGGTCCTGGGATCGAGTCCCGCATTGGGCTCCCTGCTCTGCGGGGAGCCTGCTTCTCCCTCTGCCTCTGCCTCTCTCTCTCTCTATCTCTCATGAATAAATAAATAAAATCTTTAAAAAAAAGAAAAAAAAAAACAATCAAGTTGATAACCGTGTTTCTTAAAAAGTTCACAATTCAGGATGAAAATCAATATCCCATGTAGTAACATGATTTTCCCTCATTTCTTCAATTAATCTCCTCAAGTTCTACTGAAATACTGTATTACCACTACAAAAGTATCATTTTATTTTATTTTATTTTTTATTATTTTATTTTTTTTAAAGATTTTATTTATTTATTTGAGACAGAGAGAATGAGAGAGAGAGAGCACATGAGAGGGGGGAGGGTCAGAGGGAGAAGCAGGCTCCCTGCTGAGCAGGGAGCCCGATGCGGGACTCGATCCCGGGACTCCAGGATCATGACCTCAGCCGAAAGCAGTCGCTTAACCAACTGAGCCACCCAGGCGCCCCACAAAAGTATCATTTTAAACTGCCTTGAAATAGAAGAATGTTACAAAAAAGGGTCATCTAACTATTCCCTGCCTTTCCCAGTAACTCTAAAAATAAACCTTGATCACTACTTTAATCAATACTCACATCTTGATTATATTCCAAGAAGACATGAAAATTTAAATCTTTTCTCAAAATAGGATGTGCTGCCACACGACATAGGAACACTTCATGCATTGCAACAGTCTTCTTGAATATTGCCAAATATTCACTAGAAACAATACACAAAATTAAAGGTAAAACACTGCATCAACTAGAAAATCATCTGCAACAATTTTTTCAGCAAATACTCTGAATTATACTAAAAGCAAAATTAAAGATATAAAGATATAATCCACATAAACAAAGATTTTAGTTGAACTGTTAATAAAATATATAAAACCCAGCTCTGAAAAGGCTTCATGCTAGTTAATAGTATTTATTATATTTAAATGTTAATATTTTTAGGTTTTATGAACCTTTCTTCCTATGCAAGTTGATGTTAAAGTAACTATAGAGGGGTTCGTTTTCAGCTCCAGAGAAAGTATACTACAAGTTATTCAATACAATTTTATGACTCAATTTCTAGATAATTACTGCATTTAAACACTTTTATAAAAAAAATAAATAAAACCCAATCCTCAGTAAACATATTTTTGACATTAATAATTATTTTCATCTAATGACCCAAACACACAAGAAAAAAGCATACCGCAGAGAGACTAATTTTTGTCATTACATTGAAAAACTGTGTTTAAAATAGTTTAATATCATCAGTGAATCACAGCGATCGTATAGTAATATATGTCAGTTTGAAAAAAAGAAACACTCAAGGAAAAGGCCCAATATTCTTGCTTCAACTACGTGCAAGGAGGATAAATTTTACATACCAGCAAACCAGCAGGACCAATGTTGGGAGAAGTTTGATCTCTGTGAGGGTAGTCATTCAGTGAAGACAAAAAAGAAGGATGCAGAGGATGGAGGTAGCAGTAGAATAAACCCAAGGTTCTCTGTTATCCAACCCCTAACCAGACCACAAAAGAATCATGATCAGGGCCACTGGAAAACCACAGATTCTTTAATATTAATGTGCTCTGCTAATTTCCAGTTTTCAGTCTTATAACTATAAAAGTATAGATTTCTGTCTGCTCTCAAGACTATTGCTTGCACCCAGCAGGGCCAAAAATCTTAAAATACCTAGCACCTCACACTTTGACAAAAAAGATCTACTTTGCTAATTTATCTTGTCAAATGAGTTTAGCATTCTGAAGAGGAGTCTAGTAGCCATGTGGATAGACGCTTAAAAGCCAAAACTAAGTGGAAGAGGAGAAAAGGAAATGCATGAAGAGGAGAAATGGCCAGAAAAAGAGTGATGGAAGTGATGATGATGCAAGGAAAGTTATTTCCTTGTATAGCTCCCAAAATATAGAAAAACAATATACTGCAAATCTAAAATTATTCATATGTCTAGTAAAAGGGGAAAGATTTGGTATTTTTAGCAAGTATGCTAAAAATAAAATAGAAACTATCTCAAATTTTTTCAAGGATTGAATACAATTTCTAGTATATGTGAAACTAATAATCATTTAATGAAAACATTTTAAAAACTATTCTCTTGTTACTTTGTTCCTATTCTTTTTCCTTCAGCCAGAAGCCAGAGACAGAAAAAAAGAGGGCAAAAATTACACACACATGCACACACACATTTTTTAAAAAAGAAAATAATATATGCAGAGTTGCTCAGTGCATATTTCTACGAGAAATAATAGAAGTTTGGGTAGTATGCACATATCGAAAAAAGAAAACTAGGTTGGCAATGACTAAAACCTTGTAAATAAAAAACAAAGCAAGTTACATTCTGCTTTAAAGAGTCGTATTTCCCTTTCTACTATTTTTAAATAAAGTTTTGGATCCTCTGTTTTTAATTTTCAGAGTCTATTTAAAACATTAAAGAATTTTACAATACAGACAATTATTCTATAATTTTCCTGTAGGCTCTGATCATGACCATTAAAACTGGTTGTTTGGCTTAAACCTGCATCTTTCAGAAAGGGTCACTGTGGTGAAATGATTAAAAGGATGGGATATCAGAGAGCACAGAAAAAGGCATTAAAACAAGCACAATTAACAAAAGCAACAACAAAAATCACATACGCTTCCAGTTCCTGTTTCATCTTTGTGAATTCTTCCTTTGTCATGGACCCTTCTCCTTCTCCAAGCTTCTGCAGTTTTTCCCTTGAAGCATCAAAATCAGGTCTTGGTGGTGCCGGTGGGATCTGTAAGAGAACCAAGTCCCTAATTTAAAGACTATTTTCTTTTTCACAGCAGTTGTACTACTGCCACCATAAAAGACTGTATCTGGGAGAGCTAAAAACATCCTGAATGAACACGACACCAGGAACATCCCAATTCAGGATAGAGAATTTGATTAGGTCCTTTGCACCAAGGAAGAAATACAGCAGAACACTATTTTCTAGTATAAGAACACTAGTTTCCAAACTTTAATCTGCAGATTCCTATGTGGCAACTTAGAGTCCTCAAATGTATATGCACATTAAGCTCTGACTATACACTAAAAGAAGATGCATACCATTTTTCAGAAGTATGTAAATGGTTTGATTAAATACAAATATATTTTTTAATTAAAGAATTCATAGTAGCTTTATGCTATGCTATGTTTTTAAAATTCATGAATGCCAAGAGTATGCTCTAGCAAGGAATGTTAAAAAGGGTTCCTGAATTGGAGGAGTGTTATAAGAAGAAAGCACTGACTTAAAACCAAGAGAACAAGACAGGGATTAATGACTAACATCATTCTATTCACTCACAGTGGGTACGTAAACACTTACCTTAAATAAAAATATAAGATCTAGAAGAGACATATCATTCAAGGGAAGGATAAAGAAAAAGTTTATCTTAAGAGGAAGGGCCTAGAAGAACACTTAAGGGGAAATGATGGAAAGTAAAGAAAGCAAGAAGATAAGAGGAAGAACAGGTAAGTAGGGGAAAGCTAAAGAATGAATACAAGAGAAGGGTTATACTTGAGGAAAGCCACAGGGAAGGAAGCATCAAGTACAGCCGAGCACACATTCATGGATGCCCATACACCAACCACATCTACTATGTGCCAGGAATGATGCTGAACAATGTGCATATAAAGATAAATAAGACATGGCCCTTTTTTTTTTTTTTAAATCCAAGAAGGGGGAGCTTCAGGCAGAGCGAGAAGCAGGCTCCTCGATGAGCAACGAGCCTGATGAGGAACTTGATCCCAGGACCCTGGGATCATTACCTGAGCTGAAGGCAGGGGCTCAACCAACTGAGCCACCCAGGCATCCCTAAATAAGATACGGTCTTGATCTTTGAGGAGTGTTTAGTGTGTAGAAGGACATGGTAGTAAGAAAATGCCATTAGGTGAGCACTGTGAATTGTGTAAGACGGTTGAATCACAGACCTGTACCTCTGAAACAAATAATACATTATATGTTAAAAGAAAAAAAAGAGAAGACAGTAGGAAGGGGAAAATGACAGGGGGAGGGAATCGGAGGGGGAGACGAACCATGACAGACTATGGACTCTGAGAAACAAACTGAGGGTTTTAGAGGGGAGGGGGGTGGGGGATGGGTTAGCCTGGTGACGGGTATTAAGCAGGGCACGTATTGAATGGAGCACTGGGTGTTATACGCAAACAATGAATCATGGAACACTACATCAAAAACTAATGATGTAATGAATGGTGACTAACATAACATAATAAAATAAAACTAAAAAAAAAAAGAATTAGACAAGATGAGGAAGAAAAGGTGGAAATAACATGGGAAGAGAAGGAGGAGCTTCCAGGTTGGCGAAGACACTGACATGCTGGAAAGTGGAAGGTGGTACACCTGCAGAACATGAAAGTTCTGCACCAACCCCCTCTCCCTGTACCTTGTCCTATGCATCTCTTCCTTTTGGCTGTTCCTGTGTTGATTCTTTATATAAACCAGTAATTTTTTTAAAAGAAAGAAAAAAAAGAAGGCACTGCCAGTGGTCCACCAAATTCTGAGTTTTACAAAGAAAAAGCAAAAGACTGAGAAGGAGTGTTGCCATAAGGATGGAGACAGAATCAGTTCAGGATGATTTCAAGGAGATCATATGAAACTAAATTTCAGGAATCTGAGTGTGGTCAACAGCTGAGGCACAACACCTAATGCATACTTAGATTAGATAACCTCTTAAGGAACCCTCCAACTCTAAATATCTGTCTACCTAAGGGTTCAAAACGGGTATGGTTTATAACATCCCCTTAATCTCTAGGAAAAGCCCATTTCAATTCCAATAAACAGTAAGAATTTAAGTTTAAATGAAGGAGCACAAGATATCCATATCTCCACACTCTCAAACTAGACAATTCAGGATAAAAGGTGGTAGTCAATTGCGTTTTGTAACTGACAATTTTTAAAAATCACATCAGTTCACTAAAATGCTAAACAAGATTTAACACATAACAAAGTATCTAAAAAGTTCCTACAAAATGGGATTAAAATGGAACCCCAACACTTACAATGTAACCCGCATAGTCTTCATTTTCAACGAAGGAATCATGAAGCCAGATAAATTCCTCATGTTGTCGAACAACAGAAAACTCATTTTGTTTAAAATTTGGCAATGAACTCTGCAAAGACAGAGATTCTCTTGAAGAAAAATCAAAATTGCACTAAAAAGCTTTTAATAAACATTTTTAATCTTATTTTCTTAAATTAGTCTTATATGAATGATTATCAGTACTTTTAAACTCTATTATGAAAACTCTGAGACACCCAGAAAAAATTATCCTGGGATCTTTAAGAAAGTAAGCTGACAGCCTCTTATTATATTGTATTGCTACCATTACTTAAAAGTTATTAATATATATCAAACTCAACTACTCAAAGGAAAATAAATTTAAGATCTGAAAATGTGCCTGAGAACTAAAATCCAAGAAGAAAATAATTTTTAAGATAGTAATTTATTTAGTTTTAAAGTTTTATTTATTTGAGAGAGAGAGAGAGAGAAAGAGGGAGGGTCGGTGGGGGGGAGAGGGACAAGCCTGAGATCATGACCTGAGCCGAAATCAAGAGTTGGAGGCTTAACCAACTAAGCCACCCAAATGCCCTCTAAGACAATAATATAATTAACTGAAAGAACAAAACAAAATTGAAAACAAGAATACTGAAACATGTTAATAAGTCTAGAGAAAATTAAATTTGCATTACATCTGTGATTAACTCTTAAATGTTAACCTTTAAAAAGCATATTAAAAAAAGTACATTCCCTAAAACTGTTTGTTAAAATAAAAGCAGTGAATTATAAGCTAAAATATGGTTTCTTTCTAATTTGTTCAAAACCAAAGTTCCAGTCAATATATTATTACAGATGTAACATTTGCACAATAAATAGCTGTTAATAATACAAGTACAAAATCACATTTACCTTTGTATGAACAGTGAATTTTACTTTATCTCTCTCACTAAGAGCATCAGAAATGTCCACCTGCAGAGCAGCATCACTTTGAAGATCTACGTTTATTGCTTTAAGCTAGAAAAAGATAATACCTTAATGAAAAATTCTGTGGGCTTATAGAGAATTTCATTCTTTTCTCAGACATTCAGATAATGCAAAAACGAACAAAAATAACAAAAGAATCCTAAATCTAAAAGTTCATTTAAACCTCATATATATTTTGGGAGGCAGGTGCTTTGGCTATGTTATTATCTTCATTTTCATTCTACACATTTCAACTATGCTTTGTATGAGTCGATGTGCTAACCATGATTCATTATAATTTCACTCAAAAAGTGAACTATTTTTTCTCTCTCCTATTTCTCTGCCATCATGGTGTGTATGGTTGACTGTTCCTCACCATGGATGACAGCAGGGAAGTCTGGAAGGCTCTCTAACCTAGGAGCTTGGATGGCCTGGGTTTGAATCCCAACTCTGCACATTAATACTCTGATTTGGATCTTCTCACAAGACCCATCAAGCAATTTCTGGCCAAGAAACAAAAGCATAGTTGTCCCATTCCCTAGTGGATTCAGATGAAAACCGGTATCAAAATCAGGTACAGCTTCAAGAGGCACTGGAAAAGAACCAAGCTGGTCTATAAGGAACAGCACATGGATGGCACACATATTTATGCTGCATGGTCACATACTCATATCCTATCACTCTGTAACATCACTACAACCTGAGCAATAGACATGTTTTATTAGGGAAATGATTCTTCTCTGTTACTATGCTTCTGCACCAGTTGGTTGGTTCAGTAATAAATATGTGAGACCTTTTGTTTGAAAAAAATACATAAACTATAGTCCATTAAAGTTCAAGTGCTCTAAAATTAAGGGAAGTATCTACCTTTTCTTCTTCTTTTAAGATTTTATTTATTTGTGAGACAGAGAGCATGAGAGTAGGGTGAGGGGCAGGGGGGGGGAAGCAGACTCCCTGCTGAGCAGGGAGCCTGATGTAGGGCTCAAACCGGGGACTCTGGGATTATGACCTGAGCCGAAGGCAGACGCTTAACTGACTGAGCCATCCAGGTGCCCAGGAAAGTATCTACCTTTTACAACAAGCAAAATAATGAAAAGAATATTGGCTAATAATTTTAACTCTATTGCTTAATTCAGGAATAAACAATGAAACTATTATAGTTTATATATTATAATATAGTTATATATATTATTTACATAGTTAAATATATTACATATAACATATGTAAAATGCTAAGAAAAATGGTAACATATAGTAAATACTCAACTACCACCTGTGATATGAATTAAATCTCACATTTTACTCTACAAGCTTTACTATGTTCCAAGAATTGAATATGTTCTCTATTTAGTGCTTTCATTTACTTGTCTATGAGAAGACTTCTCTACTTATAATTTTTTTTTTAAGATTTTATTTATTTATTTGAGAGAGAGAGAATGAGAGAGAGCAAGCACATGAGAGGGGGGAGGGTCAGAGGGAGAAGCAGACTCCCTGCCGAGCAGGGAGCCCGATGCGGGACTCCATCCAGGGACTCCAGGATCATGACCTGAGCCGAAGGCAGTCGCTTAACCAACTGAGCCACCCAGGCGTCCTACTTATAATTTTTTTTTATTTTAAAATAAACTCTACACCTAATGTGGGGCTCAAACTCACAACCCTGAGATTGAGTCACATGCTCCACCGACTGAGCCAGCCAGATGCCCCTCTACTTTATAATGCTTACCATTAATTCTATTTATAATTCTTAAATTTCATCAATTTTTCTTCCCTTTAAATAAATATACATTCTAAAATGTTTGACTAATTTGGAGACTTATTAAAAAAATCAAATACACTATAAGATGAAAATAAAGTCTTAGCCAGCTGCAAAGATATGAAATAGTTAAAGCCTAATTATCTACCTAGCTTACTTCAAATACTGTAGTTGTAAAACCCAGGACTTATTTTGGGAATCTCACATAGTCATTAGCATTTCATTTTTTTTTTAAAGATTTATTTATTTGTCAGAGAGAGTGGGTGCGTGAGCGAGCATGAACAGGGGGAGTTGCAGGCAGAGGGAGAAGCAGGCTCCCCGCCCAGCAAGGAGCTCAACGCAGGACTTGATCCCAGGACCCTGGGATCATGACCCCAGCCAAAGGTAGATGCTTAACCAACTGAGCCACCCTGGCGTCCTGTCATTAGCATTTCAAATTTTAATTACAATGTAAATGGAAAAAATGCTGGAAGCAAAATTGTTTATACTCTCCGATCTGTCATATATTTAAAAATGCATATATGGGGACGCCTGGGTAGGGCAGTTGGTAATCATCTGACTCTTGATTTCAGTTCAGGTCATGATCTCAGGGAGGTGAGATCAAGCCCCACTACTCGCTCTGTATAGAGGATTCTCTCTCCCCCTCTCCCTCTGCCCCTTCTCCTGCTCGCACACGTGCATGCACTCTAATAAACCTTTTTTTTTTTTTTTAAGATTTTATTTATTTATTTGTCAGAGAGAGTGAGCACAAGCAGGGGGAGTGGCAGGCAGAGGGAGAAACAGGCTCCCTGCTGAGCAAGGAGCCAGACTTGGGGCTCGATCCCAGGACCCTGAGATCATGACCTGAACTGAAGGCAGACACTTGAACCAACTGAGCCATCCAGGCACCCCCTGGGTGCTTGTTAAAAATACAGAACCCCAGGCCCTACCACAGACTTATAACAATCTTCAGAGACTCTTAACTATAGAAAACAAACTGAGGGTTGCTAGAGGGGAGGTGGGTGGGGGGATGGAGTAAATGGGTAATGGGCATTAAGGAGGGCAAGTGATATAATGATGTAATGAGCACTGGGTGCTATACGCAACTGATGAATAACTGAACTCTACCTCTGAAACTAATGATATACTGTATGTTAATTGAATTCAAATAAAATAAAAATTTTAAAAATCTTCAGGGAAAAAGCCTTAAAAACTGTGTTTGGGAACCCTAGCCTAGATTTTCAGGGTTGCTTTGTCTTTATATTCTGTCAAAACTTCATCTCAATTGTTAATATTTTTTTATTTTTTAAAAATATTTTATTTATTTGACAGAGAGAGACACAGCGAGAGAGGGAACACAAGCAGGGGGAGTGGGAGAGGGAGAAGCAGGCTTCCCGCCGAGCAGGGAGCCCGATGTGGGGCTCGATCCCAGGACCCTGGGATCATGACCTGAGCCGAAGGCAGTCGCTCAACCGACTGAGCCACCCAGGCGCCCCTAAAATTGTAACTTTTATTAATAACAAACATTCTTATATATTTACTGCTTTTGTTTTTGGATTCTTTTTAGGTACACCTTACGTACAATGAAATGCAGATTTTAAGTATATAGTTTGAAGACTTTTGAAAAATACACAGATTACATCCCTGTGATCATAACCACAATCATCTGCAGGAGTTCCTCCTTTACTTTCACATTTCTACTTCTTTATTTTCCACCTCTTCTGTAAATTCTCTCTTGTATGCCTTATTAAAGCTTGTAGCCATTCACATATTGCCTTAATGGCCACAATCCAATCTATCATTTGTCTTCTTCATTCTTTTAGAAACTGTTCTAGAATTGATCTTAGGAAAAGTGCATGAATCATAAATATGGTCACAGCAAAATGCTGGTGGTAAGATTGTGACTCCTTTATATTTCATAGTAAATTCAAAATATCAGCTGAAGTGTTCATCCCGATATTGCATCTTTCTACAGTCAGTTCTGGTATACACCTCACACCTCAATTTTTTTTTTTTCCATTTCCTGAGTTTACATAGAAAAGGAGACATAAAGAAATTATTTTGTTTGGCAGTAAGATTTGCTTCACACACATTAGGGTTTTTTTTTTTAAGTCCTGTTTCTAATAACTAAGATGTATAATGGAAAAGCCAGCCAATAAAATGAAATCATCCCCCACACAAATATAAAATTTCCACTGAAAGCTAATCTGCTCTATTTCATCAATTCTAGATGCATATTTTGCATATTTTAACATTTGAAATAGGAATGCCTTGCAACTGATGACAAATTTCAGTTTAACTGAAAATGTTTTTTCTTTCTTGGTGGTACATAAAAGAAAGTATACCTTCCAAACAATTGTGCCTTCGATTTGATAAAGTATCATATTGTAAATTTAATGTTAATTACATAAAATGTACACAAGATTTTTCAGGCATATTTTCTTCTTTCTTTAAAGTTAATAATGTTAGAGAGTTTTTATTAAGGGAAAATGAAAGCAAACAACTTGTGATTCATCAACATTTAATTGAAACTAGTGAGGTCGGAGTGAAGAAATTCTCATTAGATGACATTCACTGGTTTAATCCTTATCTGGGCTGATAAACTTTGTATTCTTTTGTCAGAGACTGACTAGGTTAAACATTTGTGTCAAGGTCAAGAGAAAGACTTGGCAGGGAAAATGGATTAAGCAACATAAATACATAACATTAGAAAGATAATTTAGGGGTGCCTAGGTGGCTCAGTTGGTTCAGTGTCTGACTTTAAGCTCAGGTCATGATCCCAGGGTCCTGGGATTGAGTGTGAGCCGCTGAGTGGGGAGTCTGCTTGTCCCTCTGCACTCCCCTCCCCTTGTGCTCTCTGTCTCTCTCAAGTAAATAAAATCTAAAAAAAAAGATAATTTAAAGACGCTGCCTTATTGCTGATTAATTTTCCACATATAATTACTTAGTAAAGAAGACATTCACTACTAATTTACTATACTGACTCATTTATTATAATGTATCTACCCTAGAACATTCCTAAAAAATTAGTTGTTCATCTTTTGCCAGAAAAGCGAATGTACAGAGATAAGTGGATGGATGGAGGAAGAAAAGGAAAATGACTCTACTGCAATAGCCTCCCAACTGGTGTCTTGTTTCTACCCTTTACCCTCTTCAATCTACTCCTTACAGAGCTACCAGAAGATCCCATTAAACTAAAAATCATTCCTCTGCTCAAAACCTAAGGGGTCCCCGCTTAGAGAAAAGCCAAAGTCCTACCAGGGGTCTCCCAGGCCCTACAAAATCTGTATCTGACATCATCTCTCAGGCTAATCTACTATTCCTCTGGCTCACTGTAAACATGCAGATGGCCTCCTTGTTGTTCCTTAAACGCTGGGGCATGCTGCCACCTCAGGAGTCTTTGCACTTACTCTTCCCCCTACCTGGAATATTCTGCCCCCAGATATCTATCTGCATGACTCACTCCTTCATTTCCTTCAAGTATTTACCAAAACGTCACCTTCTCAGGAAGGCCTTTCCTGGCAACCCTAAGACTACTATAGCTCAACTTCTCTCCACTCCCAAACAATCCTTATCCCTCCCCCTCATTTTTTTCATATCACTTATTTACCATCTACTATATTTTTTTTAATAGTCCTCCCTAACTAGAATGTCAGTTTTTTGAGGACATAGATTTCTGTTTTGTTCATTGCTATATTCCCAGTGGCGGACTTCAATAAATAACGTGTTGAATGGAAAGGAGAGAAGCGTAGAAAGAAAGGTGGTAATCATAACTGGGCTGAGAGGGACGCCTGGGTGGCTCAGTTGGTTAAGCGACTGCCTTCGGCTCAGGTCATGATCCTGGAGTCCTGGGATCGAGTCCCGCATCGGGCTCCCTGCTCGGCAGGGAGTCTGCTTCGCCCTCTGACCCTCCTCCCTCTCATGCTCTCTGTCTCTCATTCTCTCTCTCAAATAAATAAATAAAATCTAAAAAAAAAAAAATAAAAAAAATAACTGGGCTGAGAAACTGTAATTACAGTACAGTCAATGGAAAACCTCTGAGACAGACAGAAGTAAATTCCATTAGGCTCACTAATTCAGGCCAAATTTTAAATGTTTAACTCCTAGCCCAGATATGATTTTGGAAGTCCTGTAATATATCATTTTTATTATTATTGTAGGTCTGATACTGAGCAGTCAAATCCGTGGTTGATTATATATATTTTTTCTGGAAACTGGCATTTGCAACCAGATTTCCTCTCATATACTACACCAGAAACAACAAAACATTACTAGGGTCACATGATATGTCACTCCAACGCCTTTTTTTTTTTTTTAAGATGTATTTATTTACTTTAGAGAGAGCACAAGCACGTGCACAGAAGCGGGCAGAGAGAAAGGGAAAGGGAGAGAAGCAGACTCCCCACTGAGTGCAGAGCCCAAGGCGGGGCTGGATCTCAGGACTCGGAGATCATGACCTGACCTGAAATCAAGAGTTAGGCGCTTAACTGACTTGAGCTCTCCAGGAGCCCTATCCAATGCCTTTCTTGCTGGTCTCACAACTCCCACTGCTCTTTTGCCATACCCAGCTTACAAATTCTCGTAATTGGTATTAATCCAACCATCAACTCTGCTTTTACACTTTGAGCTGCTGCGTGTGGCTAGAGAAAGTCCTAACTGGCATCTGCAACCAGATTTCCTCTCACATACCGTATCAGACACAATTAAATATTACTAGGGTAGTACTAACGGAGTCCACTTCTGCATTCCCTCCAAGTCAAAGTTAATATTACTGGTAGTACAAATATAACACTTTACTCTTTAGACAATATGCGAATGTGCATTTATTTAATAAACTTTTTAAAAAGATATCTATCTATTTGTCAGAGAGAGAGAGAGAGAGCACAAGCAGTGGGAGTGGCTGGCAGAGGGAGAAGCAGGCTCCCCACCGAGCAAGCAGCCCGATGTGAGACTCAATCCCAGGACCCTGGGATCATGACCTGAGCCGAAGGCAGCCGCTTAACTGACTGAATCACCCAGGCATCCCTTTAATAAACTTAAAAAAAAAAAAGATTTATCCACTTATCTGAGAGAGGGAGAGAGCATGATTGGGGGGTGGGACAGAGGGAGAGGGTGAAAATCTCCAGCAGACTCCTGAGTGCGGAGCCCAATGGGGGCTGGATCTCATGACCCTGAGATCATGACCAGAACCAAAATCAAGAGCCAGGCACTTAACCAACTGTGCCACCTAGGAACCCCTTCCCTAGTACTTTTAACCAAATAATCAATTTTTCATCTTATTTTAATAGATTTCAAACAACTGTCTTGGGTGAATAAAAAGCCTTGCCTTCAAGAAATCGGTAGTGAGGGAGACAATCAACCTTATGTAATAAAACACAAAATTAAGTACTTCCCATTCTCTTTTTCCTCACCAACTGTACTCTGTGTACAATTTAACCTTATCAATATCTCCTGTTCTGTGACCTTTCCGTATGTCTGCTTCCCTCCTCTTCCACTCCACTGCATGACATGTCACTCCAATATCTTTCTTACTGGTCCCGTCAACTCTCATAGCTCTTTTTGCCATACTTGGCTTGCAAATTCCCACACTCAATTCAACAATCATCTTTGCTTTCTGAGGTGCCGGTGTGGCTAGAGAAAAGTCACAACTGTTTATATTGGTCTACTACAAATTAATGGTCTTCAAATTGCATTCAGCTCTTAAAACCACTCAACACACCTGAGTAGATCTGCTCAGCTCTCCTTCCAATTCCATTCAGCTACTACTCCAAACTTTTACTACCTCAACCCTCTACATTTCCATCCCCACTCGCAACAAGTGACCTGGTTTCCCACATCCCAAAGAAACAAACACTAGCAGCTGTTTTTCCCTCAGACCTATCAATAAACTCTCCTACAAATAAATCTAACCTCATCATCCTTTCCACTTTTTCACAAGCAGTGTCCATCTGTCCACCTGAGCATTTAATTGTGCTGTCTGCTTCACAACCCTTTCAGACACTGCTCTTCTAGTCAAGGTTAGACTTGGTCTCACAAACTCTGTACACACCGAATACCTAATTTCCAAATCCAGTAATTTTTTATTTTTTTTTTAATGTTTTATTTATTTATTCATGAAAGTCAGAGAGAGAGAGAGAGAGGCAGAGGCAGAGGGAGAAGCAGGCTCCCCGCCCAGCAGGGAACCCGACGCGGGACCCGATCCCAGGACACCGGGACCACGACCTAGCCGAAGGCAGACGCCCAATCATCTGAGCCACCCAGGCGCCCCAAATCCAGTAATTTTTTAGTGTTCTTGACCTCTCTGCAGTATTTTGCCTTGATGATCATTCTAATTCCTTTAAACTCTCTCAACTTCTGGGGACTTCTCTCATATCCCTCCTACCTCTCTCAGCCCTGTCGATCGATCGATCTATTTCTTCCCTATAACCCTTAAATGTTGGTTTCCACAAGTGCTATCTAGCCTGGGCAATCTCAGCCATTCTCGACTATAACTCCTAAATATTTATCATCAACTCAGACCTCTTATTTTAAATTCCCAATCATACTTTCACAGTACCAACTAGACATATCCGCCCAGATGTAGTCACTTATTTATTTTTTTTAAAGATTTTTTATTTATTTATTTGAGAGAGAGAGAGAATGAGAGACAGAGAGCATGAGAGGGAGGAGGGTTAGAGGGAGAAGCAGACTCCCCGCTGAGCAAGGAGCCCGATGCGGGACTCGATCCCGGGACTCCAGGATCATGACCTGAGCTGAAGGCAGTCGCTTAACCAACTGAGCCACCCAGGCGCCCCCAGATGTAGTCACTTATTAAGCAACTGAGTGCCTTCAATGTGCAAATCACTGTCCTAGGAGCTAGGGACAGAGCAGTGAAAAGGCACAATCCTCACCCTTACAGATCTTTGGCAGGAAAGGGATTAGACACCTTACAGGCACTTCAAATCCAACATATATGAAACCAAACATATGATCTACCTAACTCTGTTCTTCTCGCCTGCATTCCTCATTTTCTCCTTCTCCTCTCCCCAGCCCATGTACTTACACAGTCACTATGCCCTGTCAATTCTATCTCCTCAACAGCTCTTTCCTATGTCCCTTCTTTCATCCTCTCTTCCACTGCTTTAGTTATACCTTCATCATTTTTCATCCAGACTGTTACAACAGCCCGTTAACTGGCTTCTCTGCTTTGTGAAAGGAAGAATCAACCCATCCTCCACATCAGAGTAATCTACAATGCTATTTTCATCTGGGCATAGGGCTTTCCCAGCTTAAAATCCCCAAGGACTTCCCACTGCCTAGAATCTTAATTATTATGCACTTTACACTCATGTGTACTATCCATTATCTACCCCTGCTTCCTGTGAGAACAAGTGCTCCAGGTGAAACCAAATTACCTACCCAGGCTCTCCACTCTGCTGGCAAGCCTTCCCCTTCCCTGAGAGGCTACAAAATTCCTGGTCAATATTTAAGGCTTAGCTCATTTAGGTGATAGCACAGTGGTTAAGAGTGCCAGACCTGGAGCTAGACTGCCTGAGTCTGAAACCAGCTCATACTAGCTGTTATAACCTTGGGCAATTTATTTAATTTCTCTGAACCTCAGTTCTCCTTTCCAAACTAGAATAGTAGCAGCTACTTAACAGGGATTTGAGAATTGAGTTAATATATGGAAAGTACCTGGCCCACAGTAAATGCTACATAGGTATGTAGCTATCATTGTCTTCACTACTTCACCTTCTCCCAAAGGCAAACACTCCCTCCTTTGTACTCCCATGGCACTTTATCTGTCACCATACTGTGATGGTTTTAGGGCAGGAACTTTCCATTTTTCCTTTGCCAACATTCATCTTCTCATCCTCTGCCAACATAATCAATGTCACATTTTTATCTAAAATAACTATGAATAAATTTGGAATATGCTCAAACTAAATGCTGTGTAGGTACAAAGGAAAATGCAAACATCTGGCCAAGTCTTCAAAAATAAATCAAATTTCAAGTGGAAAAAAAAAGGTGAGGAAAAAAAGCACTCTACCACATTAATAAGCATGCATAAAACAGAAATTAAAGTGCCTGGGCAATGACAAGCAGACCAGAATGTGTCTAGCAGGAAAGATATACTGAGAAATGAAGCCAGCCTGAAAGTGTCATGAACGGTGTTTAACGCTAGCCCAAGGAGTTTGAACCTTACTGCAAGACGAACTGGGTCCAAGAAAATACTTTTGACTAGTGTCGTTATATGATTTAGTCATTTAAAGTTAGGTAACTTTAAATAATGTGAAGCCTGGATTGGAAGGCAGACAGAAAGGAGACACGGACCAATGACGGCATTGCTACAATCCAGGCAAGAAATAGCAAGGACAAGTGGGGCCAGACAAATAGAGATAGGATAAGCAACATTTTTGAGATGAAATTAACTGGCCTCAGGGACGTCTGGGTCGGGTAAGTGTCTGCCCCCTGCTCAGTTCATGATCCCAAGGTCCTGGGATTAAGTCCCTCATTAGGCTCTTTGCTCGGTGGGGAGCCTGCTTCTCCCTCTGCCTTCCACTCCCTCTGCTTGTGCTCTTTCTCTCTGACAAATAAATAAAACCTTTAAAAAAAAAATTAACTGGCCTCAGTGACTATTCTGATATGGAGATGAAGGACAATTCAGAGGTTTCTTGCTTGCATGACTGGAAAATGATAACATGACAAAGATAAGGAACAGAGAGGGAGGAGCAAGGTTAGGAGTCCAGGAGAGGTGTAGTTACTCCACCTGAAGTAATTTTGAAAACAATAAACATATTATTTATAATTAAAATCAAATGCTAAGAGAATTATGCCAACACACTGGCACCCACGGCTCTTATTTAACAAGCACATCAGAGCAAAATGTGTCCAGTTCAAAGGGCTCATTTGTTTACTAAATAATATGTTACTGTCCTTCATTTTGGGGAAAAAAAAGCCTATTATGTAGAGGTATGGCTGAAGAGTAGCCAGTAATTTTCAATATTGTGTATTTCTTAAAGCCTGCTTTTTAAGTTTTTCACAAAACAATATTTTTTTAAGGCTATAAGATTCTCTTCTGTTCCAAAAATCATGATGAAAATTTAAGGCTGCTTAAGAATGTATTTAAAAATATAGACTTTAATTTTGCTTACTTGCTGCTCTGTATGAAATGCTTACAATTATTTTTGAATCTGTGATTTATATAAAGATTCCTATTGATACATGCACTTCCTGCTTTTTCTCTCTCAAGAAAAAGGCTGAACAAGGGGCACCTGGGTGGCTCAGTTGGTTAAGCGACTGCCTTCAGCTCAGGTCATGATCCTGGAGTTCCCAGGATCGAGTCCCGCATCGGGCTCCCTGCTCAGCAGGGAGTCTGCTTCTCCCTCTGACCCTCCCCCGTCTCATGCTCTCTCTCTATCTCATTCTCTCTCTCAAATAAATAAATAAAATCTTTAAAAAAAAAAAGAAAGAAAGAAAAAGGCTGAACAAGATAACCTAAACTAAAAGTACAATGTCTAAAAGTTCTAATTATGGCAGTCTATTTCAGAACAAACACAATATAAGGAAATTTAAACAGGCCAGATATTTCTGTTCCTGAAATGATGGACAGCAGGGTAACTGTGCAGCTGTAATCAAACTTCAGTGCACAACAGAATCTTCTTGGGTGCTTGCTGAAATAGTAGTGTAGGGCAATTACACTGGATTTAAAAAAAGAAGAAGAAAAAAAGTATTAAAAAAAGAAGTAGTTATCAGTCCTTCTCCCTACTTCAGGAGAATCTGATTTCCTAGGGCATGACCCAGAAACTTTTGTTTTCCAAACACCACAGGTGATTCTGAAGCAGATGTTTCAGGGCCACTTTGAGAAATATGGGTACTGGCTCTGATATCAGAACCATGGTTTAGTTTAAAGTCCACTTCTCAGGGGCGTCTGGGTGGCTCAGTCGGTATAGCATCTGTCTTCAGCTCAGGTCATGATCCCAGGGTCCTGGGATCCAGCCCCACATGGGGCTCCCTGCTCAGCGGGGAGCCTGCTTCTTCCTCTTCTCCCTGCCTGTGCTCTCTCTCGCTACCTCTGTCTCTTTCTTTCAAATAAATAAAAAAATCTTTAAAAAAAAGTCCACTTCTCCCACTCATTGGTTGTATGACCTTACACCGCTTACTCAGTTTCTCCAAGGTACAGATTTTTTTTTTTTAAAGATTTTATTTATTTATTTGACAGAGAGAAATAGCGAGAGCAGGAACACAAGCAGGGGGAGTGGGAGAGGGAGAAGCAGGCTTCCCACCGAGCAGGGAGCCCGATGCGGGGCTCGATCCCAGGACCCTGGGATCATGACCTGAGCCGAAGGCAGATGCTTAATGACTGAGCCATCCGGGCGTCCTCCAAGGTTCAGATTTCTAACCTGTAAAAGGTGAATACTAAAAGTTTCACAAGGATAATGAGAGAATATAATGAAACAATGCTTATACAGTACTTAACACAGTGCCCACCTATAATTATTACTATAATTCACCCAGTTCCACAGGACAAAAAGTAAGGAAGAACTGGACATATATACATATTCACTATGACAGTCTAAATGCTTTGTAAAAAAAATTCATGGTAATGTTTTTTCCATTTTCTCCTGGTCAGGCATGCTCTTTGTCTCCCTTTCCCTTTAATTTTGTAATACATGAAAAAAGTTTTTGGACACATTACATAAGTGCTTCGAGTTTCATAAACAAATCTTACCAAAGGCATAAAGCAATGAATGCAAATATTAACCAGAAAATACTCTGCTTTTCATATCAAAATAAATACTCAAAAAATTTAATACTTTTACTGAACATTATTCAGATTTTACAGGAGGGCAAATCCTGTTTGCAAATCCTGTTTGCTTTTTCTGGTAGACCACAAAAATTAGAGACAAAGTTATCTAAATAAAGAGTGCCAACTGCTTTATATTTAGAAAAATCAGTTTAATTATACTATTATCAATTCCTCTCCTTTCATTACACAACTCTACTGGCTTCCCTATTTTAAAATCCAAACGTAATTTTTTTTTTTTTAAGATTTTATTTATTTATTTGAGAGAGAGAGAGAGTGCGATCACAAGCAGGGGAGGCAGAGGGAGAAGCAGGCTCCCAGCTGAGCAGGGAGCCCAACGCGGGGCTCGATCCCAGGATGCTGCAATCATGACCCAAGCCGAAGGCAGATGCCCAACCGACTGAGCCACCCAGGCGCCCCCCAAAATGTAATTTTTAAGTGGCCATCTAACGCTACTACGGTCTTACCCCAGAAGATACAGATACACACCTACACAGTTTTTAAAAACTCATTAGAAACTAAACTTTTTAGAAATAACCAGAAATCCTGTATGATGCTTTCACACTAACTAGAAATTCTAAATGATGCTTTTGTGTAAACTGAGAAATTTATAAAAGTATGCAGCCCCCTCTGTATCCTTCTTACCATTTGAAAACTTTATAAAGCTCATCAGTTAATACTAACTACCTCATCTTTTATTTAAAAAACAGTTAATATCCCACAACAATATTTGGCACTAACTGATGTGTCTCTCATATTATCCAACATGAATAAGTAAAGGTAAAATGGAAAACTGAAGTGCAGGCTGTTAAATGTGATGGACCCAAGGAACCTTGCTGAGCTGCAATCATCACATATCAATATTTTTCAAGGGCTCACTTGTACAAGGCACTATACAGATTACCCCCCTTCGGCCAAGGCAAATAGAGGGAGAGGGGGGAGAGTGGGAGGGAGGAATCGGAGCCTGGAGGCCCTTTCTTAAGTGGCAGGCAACTGGCCTCAAAGCATCACCAAGGGAACTCCGGAAAAGATGTATTTTTTGGACATTAAGAAACGTGAAGGTATCGTGAGCTTCCAGCACTTTGCAAAATCTGGTAGGATACTGGATACGAGTTAAGGTTCGGCAACTGTAAAATTCCTTGCAAAGGGGCAATTTAGAAAAAGCTTGTACTATATCTGTTTTAGAAGGTTAGAAGAGTGGGCGGCAGCGGGTCTGAGGTCCACAACGGGAGAAAACTGAGGGTGCCGCCACAAAGGTCGCAGAATGGGTTTTCATAGCCCCTCCAAGGGTCGGGGGGTGAAGGGTAAGGACCCAGCTCCGGCCTCCACTTCCACTTCCCACCTGCGCCCCGAGCCGGGCGGGGGAGGAGGTCCAAGGGAGGGTCCGAGGCGGGGCGGGGGACAGGAAAGCGGCCGTGGGTCCCCGGGAAATCAGAACGGAGCGGCCCCGCGGGAGGAACGGCTGCAAGAGGGCGGGGCGCGGTGCAGCGAGGAAACCGAAAGGAGGACGCCGGGGAGAAGGTGCCGCGCGACAGGGGACCCTTCCTGGTACCACACCCAGGGGCCAAGGCTGGGGCGGAAGGGTCCCGGGAGCGAGAAAGAAGCAGAACTTACTCCGCGGTCCTCCTCCGAGAGGAAGTCGGGGCCGTCGTCCAGGCCTTCCTGCGGGGTCGCCGGGCCCGGCGCACCAGGGGAGAAGATGGAGTTGGGGAGACACAAAGGGAGACATTAGTTGTAGGCCGGCGCGGCCCCCGCTCCCGCCCCGCGCCCGCCGCCCCCACCGCGCGCCCGGGGCTCGGCGCGGCTGAGAACACCCACCATCATGGCTGCTCCGAGGCCAGGGCCAGCGCAGGCGCGCACCGCACCGCGGGGCCGGAGGGAGCCGGCAGCAGCGGGAGAGGCGGGGCTGGTGGCGGCAGGAGGAGGCGGGGTCTCGGAGCAGCCTGCCCCGCCCCGCCCTGGCGCGGGGGGCCGGGGGCCGTAAGCCGTAGGAAGCAGGCAGGCAGGGCCCTCCGCCCGAGGTTGGAGCGCCCGGGTCGGAAAGGGCCCGAAGGCCCAGACCCACATGGCTGCGGGCAGGTCGCGGCTGGCCGGCCCTGACCCGGAAGGGGCCGAATGCCACCTGCGGAGCTGTCCAGTTTCCTTTCCCTGAGGGCTGCCGCGAAAAAGCCAAACGCCCTCTAGAAGCCACAATGTATCGCCTAGTCTTTGAATTATGCCGCACAATAATTAAACACAATTAATATTTTGCCCATAGAAATTGTGGGAACGAAGGGCCTTCGCACGGTGAGCTGTAATCCAGCTTTTACTGTTGGTGAGGTAATAACCTCAGGGTTTAGGGCGCTAATGGTGAGGACTATAAAAATGACCTGTTCGGGGGCCTGGGTGGCTCAGTTGGTTAAGCGACTGCCTTCGGCTCAGGTCATGATCCTGGAGTCCCAGGATCGAGTCCCACATCGGGCTCCCTGCTCGGCAGGAAGCCTGCTTCTCCCTCTCCCACTCCCCCTGCTTGTGTTCCTGCTCTCGCTGTCTCTGTCTCTGTCAAATAAATACATAAAACCTTTAAAAAAAAAATGACCTGTTCGCGTTACAAGAGGATTCCTTTCCTTTTTATGAACAAGCGCCTCCAGACCTACTCTAACTGTCCAGCTGGACAGCACCACATGGGCGTCCACAGGCAATTCAAAAGACGGGACAAAATCATCCCTTAACCTTTGCCCCATGTCACCTGTTACGCACGCGCACAAACGCACGAACGCACATGCCATCCTTGTGCTTCCAGTCACTTCATGGCATCAGCCTCTTTACATTTCTCAGACCAGAAACCTCAAAGTCCTATTCAAATCCTCCTTCTTCTCCCTCACTCATCACACCATTTAGTAACAAATTCTATTGCGTCTGTAATTGATTGTCTGTCTCATCTCTTAAATTGGAGTCCTCCCTCTCCTCCCTTCCACAGTATCTGTCTGGACCTTTGCAATACTCTCTTAACTTTTCTTATTTCCATCTCTCTCTCCTCCATTCTACCTCCTGCTGCCGGTTTTCCTCCTAAGACAGACATCGATGATAAGGCTGCTACGATAATCTTTACACATCTTTATTATATTAAGATCCAACTCCTCGGCCTAGCATTTAAGGCCCTCCCCACTAGATTCTCTCCCTATTTTGCCAGGCCCTCTGTCTTATCTTGTTGAATTGAAGCTCTCAAAACAATAATGTCAAACTATTAATCTTTTCATGAGAATTTCTTGTAGCTTTCATTTTGTATGTAGGGAGAACTGAGGCATAGAGACGTTAAGTTACTGCCCAGACAAGGGTTATTCTCCAAGTGGGTGGGGGTGGCTTTATTTTTTGTCTTTTGTTTCTTGTTTTCCAGTGCATTGTAATAACCACTGGAGTAGTGTTTTTCCCTGGGAGTCATGAGGCATCATGCGGTGTCACTGTAGTGTGATGAAGTGTCAGGAGGAATGTTCTGGTAATTTGTTGCTGATGAAAAGTGCCAATATTTCCCATTATTTCCTATTTTGTTTTTGGATTGAAAGTAATGCCTGTAGAGCTCTGCTTCCTAGATGGAGAGAGGAGTGAAGCTACAATTAATGAGCAGGATTTGCATACAACTGATAGGAGGGGAAGTGTGTCCTATGGACAAAGGTTGAGAAGTGCCACCTAGGACCACCTAAATGTCTCTGATCATTAACCAAGGGTTTCAACATTTAAGCCAAGTCCGGAAACATTGTACAGAAACACTCAAATTATCAAACGTCAAAACTTAGAAATCACTAGTTAAAAACAAGTTTTAAAATATGAGTAGCCAAATAAAATTATCAACAAAGGCATTTAGTAATTACTGCAGTTAAAATCAATGGCTGAAAACTCACATGAATAGAGAACCCAACCTTGAAATAATAAAGTTATTCATTAATACCTGAGCCTGTCTATCTGGGTAAAGGTCTCAAACTATATTTTGTAAATGATAAGAAGGAATTATCAGTAACGGATACTAACAACTATTAAAAAGGCAGTTTCAGATTTAAGGAATATCAAAGGAAAAGAAATTAAAACAAGCTCACACAACAGATTTTTCTGCTACTTATAAGATAAATCAAGAAGATATTAAAACTGAACCACTTCTCTAGTACTTTTTTTTTTTAAGATTTATTTATTTTAGAGAGAGAGACACACACATAAGTGGGAGGGGCAGAGGAAGAGAAAATCCCAAGAAACCTCCACACCAAGCATGGAGCCTGACATGGGGTTTGATCCGAGGTCCCTGAGATCATGACCTGAGCTGAAACCAAGAGTCAGATGCTTAACCGACTGTGCCACCCAGAAGCCCCTTCCCTAGTACCTTTAAGAAATTGCCTACTTCTGTATAAATTTCATGAGCAAATTGTGTTGAATCACAATCTGATTATTTCATAGATTTAGCTACATGAAAATAAAATACTACAATTGGGAGTAGATACCCAATAGTGTGCTTCAGAAACAAATGTATTGGAAAATTTTAGAGAAAAGTTAACATTTAGAGAATAATAAATAAGTCACTTTTAAGTTTTGAAATCAAAAAATGTGTTTGCTTTGAACATTTTTGTCAAACAAAAGCCAAGTTTTTTTTCTAGAAGAAAAAATTAAAAAATATGAAATGGTGATATTTAGTTAGATTTAGAAGAAAACTGTTTAATTCCTTTTATCATGTTCTGATCAAAGAAGGTTTCACCAAAATGTATTTTTACCAAATCCTCAGTTCCTCAAATTCTAGATCATTTTTTGTTTTGGACAACCTTTGGGTCCTAATTCTTCCCTCCTCCCTGGGAGTTATGTTACAACAAAATTCTCTACAGGAAGATAGCTGAACTCTGTTTTTTCCAATTATGTCAATCAGGATGTGTTTACCTGTATGTAACAGAAAACATCAATTTGAATAAACTGAGCAGTATAGAAATTTATGCTCTCACAACAAAAAATCTAAAAATAAGGAGGGCACCTGGGTGGCTCAGTTGGTTAAGCAACTGCCTTCAGCTCAGGTCATGATCCTGGAGTCCCGGGATCGAGTCCCGCATCGGGCTCCCTGCTCAGCGAGGAGCCTGCTTCTCCCTCTGACCCTCCCCCCTTTCATGTACTCTCTCTCATTCTTGCTCTCTCAAATAAATAAATAAATCTTTAAAAAAAAATCTAGAAATAAGGAGTCTCTAGGCATAGTATAGATCTTCCTCACTTTATGATGGTGTTACAGCCTGATAAACCCATCATAATTGAATGTCATAATTGTCATTATGAATTTCATTATGAATGTCAAACCCATGTCATAATTGAAAATGCATTTAATACACTTAACTTATTTAACATTATAGCTTAGCCTGGCCCACCTTAAACATGCTCAGAACACTTATATTAGCCTACGGTTGGGCAAAATCATCTAGCACAAAGCCTATTGTACAGTAAGTGTTGAATATCTCATGTATTCATTGAATTCGGTACTGAAAGTGAAAAACAGAATGGTTGCATGGGTACAGAATGGTTGTAAGTGTATTGGTTGTTTACCTTTGTGATTGCATGGCCAACTGGGAGCTGTGGTTCATTGCCAATGTCTAGCAATAGTAGCTCTGGCAAAATGAATCACTTATAATCCAGCACTTGGAGATAATCACTGTTCATATTTTGGTAAATAAGCCTTTAAATGTTTTCCCATGCATATGCCTCATCTAGTATTTTTTATTTTTTAGATTTTATTTATTTATTTATTTAAAGAGAGAGAGATTGAGTGTGCATGAATGGGGAGCAGGTACAGAGGCAGAGAGAGAGAATCTCAAGCAGACCATGCTGAGCAAGGAGCCCAACTCGGGGCTTGATCTCACAACCCTGAGATCATGACCTGAGCCCAAATCAAGAGTTGGACCCTTAACCTACTGACTCATCCAGGTGCCCCCCCTCATCTACTATTTTTTTTAAAGACTTATTTATTTATTTGAGAGAGAGAGAGAACGCGGTGGGGAGGGTCAGAGGGAGAGGGAGAGAGGATCTCAGGCAGACTCGGCACTGAGTGCAGAGCCAGACGCAGGGCTCAATCCCAGGACCCCGAGGTCACAACCCGAGCAAAAACCAAGAGTCGGATACTCAACTGACTGTGCCACCCAAGTGCCCCCTCATCTAGTATTTTTATTGATATAATCAAGATCATGTTTTATATTACATCATATTATTAGATATATTTCTATTCTTCAGCATTAATTTTAATAACTGTATAATATTCTATCAGCTAGATGTATCAATGCATTTAACCAAACCCCATTGTTTGAAATTGACATTGTTTGTATTTTGGTTTGTTACTTGAAAACAAAAAAGTATAAAACACATCGTTTTTTTTTAATTTCTTTTTTTTAACATTTAAAAAATTTAAATTCTTTTAATTAACATATAATGTATTATTGGTTTCCGAGATACAGGCCTGTGATTCATCAGTCTTATATAATACCCAGTGTTCATTACATCACATGCCCTCCTTAATGTCCATCACCCAGTTACCCCATCCCTGCATCCCCCTCCCCTCCAGCAACCCTCAGTTGTTTCCTATGATTAATAGTCTCTTATTGTTTATCTCCCTCTTTGGTTTCGTATTGTTTCATTTTTTTCCTCTCATCCCCTATGATCCTCTGTTTTGTTTCTTAAAAAAACATATATCAGTGAGATCATATGATAATTGTCTTTCTCTGATTGACTTATTTCACTTAGCATAATACCCTCTAGTTCCATCCAAGTCGTTGCAAATGGCAAGATTTCATTTTTTGATGGTTAATATTCCATTGTATATATGTATACCACTTCTTCTTTATCCATTCATCTGTCGATGGAGATCTGGGCTCTTTCCATAGTTTGGCTATTGTGGACATTGCTGCTATAAACATTGGGGTGCAGGTGCCTCTTCGGATCACTACATTTGTATCTTTGGGGTAAATACCCAGTAGTGCAATTGCTGGGTTGTAGGGTAGCTCTATTTTCAACTTTTTGAGGAACCTCCATACTGTTTTCCAGAATGGCTGCACCAGTTTGCATTCCCATCAACAGTGTAGGAGGGTTCCCCTTTCTCCGCATCCCCGCCAACATCTGTCATTTCCTGACTTGTTAATTTTAGCCATTCTGACTGGTGTGAAGTGGTATCTCATTGTGGTTTTGATTTGTATTTCTCTGATGCCGAGTGATGTTGAGCATTTTTTCATGTGTCTCTTGGCCATTTGGATGTCTTCTTTGGAGAAATGTCTGCTCATGTCTTCTGCCCATTTCTTGACTGGACTTTCTGTTCTTTTGGTGTTGGGTTTGATCAGTTCTTTGTAGATTTTGGATACGAGACCTTTATCTGATATGTCATTTGCAAATATCTTCTCCCATTCTGTCGGTTGTCTTTTGGTTTTGTCGACTGTTTCCTTTGCTGTGCAAAAGGTTTTTATCTTGGTGAAGTCCCAATGGTTCATTTTTGTCTTTGTTTCCTTGCCTTTGGAGATGTGTCTAGCAGGAAGTTGCTGCAGCTGAGGTCGAAGAGTTTGCTGCCTGTTTTGATGGATTCCTGTCTCACATTTAGGTCTTTCATCCATTTTGAGTCTATTTTTGTGTATGGTGTAAGGAATTGGTCCAGTTTCATTCTTCTGCATGTGGCTGTCCAATTTTCCCAACACCATTTGTTAAATCCTTTTTTTTTTTTTTAAGATTTTATTTATTTACTTGCGAGAGAGAGTGAGAAAGAGAACACAAGCAGGGGGAACAGCAGAGGGAGAAGCAGGCTCCCCACTGAGCAGGGAGCCTAATGAGGGACTTGATCTCAGGACCTAGGGATCATGACCTGAGCCAAAGGCAGACACTTAACCGACTGAACCACCCAGGTGCCGTAAAGATACATGTTTTAATTAACTTTGCCTTTTAAGTTTTACGGTATGATATTGACACCGTAAGTTTTTAAATTTAATATACTTAGATCTATCACTGTTCTCCTTTAGCCTTCTATTTCAGTGATAATACCAAGAAAGGCTCTACCTATTCCAAGTACATAAATATCCACAATTTTTTTTTTCTAGTAAGTTTTTAGATTGAAAGTTACTGACTTAAGTTAATGGACCACATCGGATGAGCAAAAATAAATTTGTCAATGTTATTGCTCTTTGATCCTCCCCCATAACTTCAGAGTTAAAAAAGCAAACCACACTTTATTTAAATAAATCAATAAACAAGCAAACAACACAGACACCATATATAGAAGATCAAATAAATAAATAAATAAAAGTCATGTCTCAGGAGAGTGAGGGTGGAAAAGTCAATGTTCCAGAGATGAAAATTACTCTTAGGGAAACAATTAACTCCCACTTTCCTGGGATTCAGACCTGGGAATCAGTACCAGTAGTGAACTAGCTAAACTAATCTTGACCATAGTGCCTGAGGGCCAAGAGAAAAGGTGACATAATCTCTACAGAACCCTGATCCCAGAGCACATGCAGATTTATTGATTAATGTCAGTACCTCTAATTTTATTTGGAAGAATTCCATTTAGAAGCCAAAGATCATTACACTGAAGTCTAGCACGCTTTCTTTTGCCTATTTTAAACATGAGTTGATAAGGATAGAGACTTTGCTCCATGCCTAGGACCAAAGCAGCACATATATTATGGTTAAATCCTTACTAAGTCGTATTTCAATATTGATAATTTGATGACCTCATTCCTCCATCAGAGAGCTGCAGTGGAAGCAAAAGACAGAAACCTGCAAGAAATATAGGGAAATGCCTAACCCATGACACGCATAGGTAGCCAGAAAAATTAAAGTAATATTAAAATAATTCAAGATTTCCCACCCCCCTAGTCCCAGGTGTTAAATGCTTTAGAAGAAGGGAAACCAAGTTGTGTTTAGACATATTTTCTTTCATCTTTTGTAATATTCCATTATCTCACTTGAGGATTCAGGCCCTACAGGAAAAGCGGAAATAAAGAGTGCAAATCTTTCAAAAAATTTTTGAAATAAAACATCTAGTGTAATGACTTTACTTGCATTCTCGGCACAGTAGAGCAGCTAAGAACCCTACTGTTTATTACCTGTCAGAAGACTTCTACCCAGACATCATTCTGACTTTTTTTAAGTCAGAAGACTTTCAAACATCTAAAATACTGGGGCGCCGGAGTGGCTCAGGCGGTTAAGTGTCTGCCTTCGGCTCAGGTCATGATCCCAAGGTCCTGGGATCCAGCCCCGCATCGGGCTCCCTGCTCAGCAGGGAGAGCCTGCTTCTCACTCTCCCTCTGCCTGCCTCTCTCTCTCTCTGTGTCAGATAAATAAATAAAATCTTCAAAAAAAAAGAGTCTTTAAAAAAAAACCTAAAATACTTAATTTCCAAAAATTACATTTTACTCAGATTTTCAAGAACATACCTATTATGCAACATAAGGTAGAGCTGTGTTTTTTTAGATCATACAAAAAAAGGATTTTAAAAGATTTAACAAAATTGTTGGACGCTATGCTGCGTTAAGCATGTTTTTTTTTAAAGATTTTATTTCTTTATTATTTTATGTCTTTATTTCTTTATTTGCCTGCCGCTCCCCCTGCTTCTGCCCTCTCTCTCTCTTTGACAAATAAATAAAATCTTAATAAAAAAAAAAAAGATTGAACTTTGGAGCTGAGAAATCCCATGTCTTCTCTCAGTCATATCAATCACATTAACTTTTAGAGCTGGGTCCTTTCATTTTTTTGATTGACTAACAGATAATTAACCTTAACATTGACAATTACATTCACTATGCTGACATAGATGGCTTCTTTTTTTTTTTTTTAAGATTTTATTTTATTTTATTTTGACAGAGAGAGACCCAGCGAGAGAGGGAGCACAAGCAGGGGGAGTGGGAGAGGGAGAAGCAGGCTTCCCGTGGAGCAGAGAGCCCGATGTGGGGCTCAATCCCAGGACCCTGGGATCATGACCTGAGCCAGACGCTTAACGACTGAGCCACCCAGGCACCCCGACATAGATGGCTTCTATAATTTTTCAATACCAGATGAGGTTTCCTGGATGAAATTTCAGTTTGGTAGTTGCATTGAGCACTCTTTTTTTTTTTTTTTTTTTTTTAAGATTTGTTTGGAGAGAGAGCATGAGTCAGGGAAGGGACAGAGGAAGAGGGAGAGAATCTCAAGGCGACTCCCTGCTGAGCCCGAGCACAGAGCCTGACGCAGGGCTCGATCTCGCGGTCCTGAGACCATCACTTGAGCCAAAATCAAGAGCTGGTGCCCAACCAACTGAGCCACCCAGTGCCTCTGGATTGAGCCCTCTTATGTGCAACATTGAGTGAGGTACTGCAGCTTTAAAAAAAAGTTCCGGGGCGCCTGGGTGGCTCAGATGGTTGAGCGTCTGCCTTCGGCTCAGGTCATGATCTCAGAGTTCTGGGATTGAGTCCCGCATCGGGCTCCCTGCTCCTTGGGAGCCTGCTTCTCCCTCTGCCTCTCTCTCTCTCTCTCTCTGTCTCTCATGAATAAATAAATAAAATTAAAAAAAAAAAGTTCCATGGGACTATTAACAGGTTTCCATAAAAATGCTTAATTTTTTAAAAATTTATTTTAAGTAATCTCTATCCCCAAGATGGGGTTCGAACTCACGACCCGGAGATCAAGAGTCGCATGCTCCTCCAACTGAGCTAGCCGGTGCCCCTATAAACATGCTTTATAAAGCATTAGTTATAAATGTGCTCTGCCAGATCTTTTTTTTTTTTAAGATTTTATTTATTTATTTGAGAGAGAGAGAGCACATGAGAGGGGGGAGGGTCAGAGGGAGAAGCAGACTCCCTGCTGAGAAGGGAGCCGGATGTGGGACTCGATCCAGGGACTCCAGGATTATGACCTGAGCCAAAGGCAGTCGCCTAACCAACTGAGCCACCCAGGAGCCCGTGCTCTGCCAGATCTTACCTGATGTGCTTTTTAAGGAGAAAGATCAGAATAAAGTGAAATTGTCCCTTTACACATATATCTCTGAAAGTAAATAGCAATTGCCAGGGGCCAGGCAGGGCTGGGGCAGAAATAGGGAGTGACTGCTAATGGGTATGTGGTTTCTTTTTACAGTGATGCAAATGTTCTGGAATTGGATAGTAGTGATGGTTGCACATGGTGAATGTACTAAAAACGACTAAATAGTGTACTTTAAAGGAGGGCAGTTTCTAGTATGTGAATTATATCTCAATTAGAAAAAAAAAGAATGAAGTGACTTTGGGGAATTTCTTTCTTAGGAATTTAGACACAGTTTTTTTTTTTTTTTTTTAATATTTTTATTTATTTATTTATTTGACAGAGAAAGACACAGCGAGAGAGGGAACACAAGCAGGGAGAGTGGGAGAGGGAGAAGCAGGCTTCCCGCGGAGCAGGAAGCCCGATGCGAGGCTCGATCCCAGGACCCTGGGATCATGACCTGAGCGGAAGGCAGACGCTTAACCGACTGAGCCACCCAGGCGCCCCTAGACACAGTTTTAAAGAAGATATTTCAAAAGGTCACTGCATTCTTTTCTGAAAAGTATCTGCATGTTTGCATAAAGGAGAATGAGTAACCTATATAAGCCCCACGCCTTGTTTGGAAAACCTGCTGTCTCACCCTACTGCTTTAATCTTTCTAGGAGTAGCTTATCCTTTTGTTTAGGATCAAAGGGTAGCTGGGCAAGAAACATTGTCCAGCAAAGATTAATGGGGTTAAGTCCCAGGAAGCCTGGAAGAGGGCCTCAACCTCTGCCACAGGAGTCCCAAGAAAGGAAATATACAGGGTTCAGGGAATGATTCTAGCTCCCAGAGCAAAAGGCCTAGAAATACCCCGTGGAATCTCAGTCATAGGCCCTGGGCACCCCCTTCTATTTGTCCCTTTGGTACTGTTGCTCAGACATAACTGGGCCCAAGAGTTCCAGAAACACAAAGCTTTCCAATTCAGGAGTGGGTGTGAACAGTGTTTGGTCATTGTGTTCCATAGAGAATAAAATGGCAGGTCCAGGAAGCCCTTTGATTTGTGATGCTAACTTTCCTCTCATTATACTGAGAAAAGACTCAAAGTTAGTCTGGTCTAGAAAGGGGAGCTGCCCAGATTTCCTTATGTGTAGGTAGTGTAAGGTAATTCTCTGATCGCACTGCCTGAACTGACTTCTCTTCTTGTCTTTGCCTCTCCCAATCCTAGTCATCCTTCAAGATTGGTCCAGGAGTGGCTTCCATCACCACTCTTTCTTTACCGGTAATGGTTGAGAGAGGATGTGGACGCTGGGGATAGTCTCCTGTGTTCAGATGCTGGCTCTGCGACTTGTAACTGTGAGCGAGCCATTTTCTCTCTCTGCGCCGGTTTCCCCATACATAACAATACATAGTCTTTGGAGTCAGACTTCCTGAGTGTGAATCTAAGCTTTGCCATTTAACTATTGTGGAACCTTGAACATTTTCCTAAACGGTTTTGTTCTTTTTTCTTTTAGGATTTATTTATTTATTTGAGAGAGAGAAAGCAGGAGCAGGAGGGGCAGAGGGAGAGGGAGAGAGAGAATCTCCAGCAGACTCCCTGCTCAGCACAGAGCCTGATGTGGGGCTCGATCTCATGACCATAAGATCATGACCAGAACTGCAATCAAGAGTCGGAGACTCAATCAACTGAGCAACCCAGGCTCCCCAAGGTTTCTCTCTTTAAAATGGGGATAATAAATAACATGTACCTCTATCTCAAAGGGTTTGAGGAGGTTTAAAGTAATCCATATACAGCATATAGAGGAGTATCTGACATATGGCAAAAACTAAGATGTTATAATGATATTGTTTTCATTTTCTTAGAACTACCTATCCCACTCCAGATAAGTGGGTCCCCCAAAGCCATGTGTCTATCATGGACAGTAAATCCATGTTACAACTGATTGGACCAGAGGAGAACAGCTGACTCAAACTGGCTGAGCCAATCAGATTCCTCTGCATGAGAATTTTAACAGGGGAGGGGCACCTGGGTGGCTCAGTCAGTTGAGTGCCAGACTCTTGAATTCGGCTCAGGTGGTGATCTGAGGGTTGTGGGACTGAGCTCCATGCTGGACTCCGCATTCAGCAGGGAGTCTGCTTGAGGATTCTCTTGCTCTCTCTCCCTCTCCCTCCGGCCCTCCCCCCACTCTCACTCTCTCAAATAAATAAATAGATAAATCTTTTTTTAAAAAAAGAATTTTAGGGGCGCCTGGGTGGCTCAGTCGGTTAAACGGCTGCCTTCAGCTCAGGTCGTGATCCTGGGGTCCTGGGATTGAGCCCTGCATCGGGCTCCCCACTCTGTGGGGAACCTGCTTCTCCCTCTCCCTCTGCCTACCACTCTGCCTACTTGTGCTCTCTATCTATCTGTCAAATAAATAAATAAAATCTTAAAAAAATAAAAAATAAAAAAAGAATTTTAGCAGGGATAAAAAAAGGAATTTTAGCAGAGACATGTAGAGACAGAGTTGGAAGCTGAGTCACTTTAATGGCAGGGCTTATCATAAGATACAAGGACCCCAGAATACTGCTGCTGAGGTTCCTGGTGCTGCTCTGACCCTTTCCCTTTAAGAAGTCTCATGATTTGACTTCTCTTTGTATTGAGTGAAATACTCCAGTACTTTTCTAGTAACATCTCCCTTTTTGATGAAGCTTTTGGTTACTTGCAAAAAAAAAAAAAAAAAAAGTTTCAGGGCGCCTGGGTGGCTCAGTCGGTTGGGCATCTGCCTTGAGCTCTGGTCATGATCTTGGAGTCCCGGGATCCAGTCCCACATCGAGCTCCTTGCCCGGTGGGGAGCCTACTTCTCCCCCTCTCTCTACTCCCTCTGCTCCTGCTCTCTCATTCGCTCTCTCTCTATCTCAAATAAATAAAATCCTAAAAAAAAGTTCCAGTTAATACTAATATATGTACTTTTGTATTAGTTATTGTGTGTGTGTGTGTGTGTGTATCAGGTTTAGTGGTTAAGAGCTGTATTAGTTAAGATCATGCTAGGTGCTTTGGGTTAGAAAAACCCAAAACCCAAATGGTGTAACCCTGTGTGATTTATTTCTTACTTATGCAAAATGTATTCAGTAATAGGGTAGAGTTTGGGAGTGGATTCCCTGCTGTATGTAGATATTCAGGAACTCCGTCCCCTCCCATCTTATGGTTCTGCCATCCCTTTTAAGACAGCCACGAAGGTCACAGAATTCAGAGAATCTGTAACCTGGATGGGAAAGAAATTTACATCTTTATTTTCTGTAGCTTTTATTGTAGGCAACAAACCACAGTAGTACTCATGACTTTGCCACCAAAAGAAATCACAGATTTTCATGTTATATTACAGATGTTACAAAATCTTGAAATAATGTTTATACTCACCACTATTTAAAAGTTATGATAGGGCGCCTGGGTGGCTCAGTTGGTTAAGCGACTGCCTTCGGCTCAGGTCATGATCCTGGAGTCCCGGGATCGAGTCCCGCATCGGGCTCCCTGCTCGGCAGGGAGTCTGCTTCTCCCTCTGACCCTCCCCCCTCTCATGTACTCTCTCTCATTCTTGCTCTCTCAAATAAATAAATAAATCTTTAAAAAAAAATAAAAAAAATAAAAGTTATGATAGTTACTAGACTTACCACTAGTTCTAATTATTTAATGTGTTAATAAAAAACCCATATGATATTATATCACAATTAAAAAAAATTCCAATGCCTATATTTCAATATTACTTGTTTTCTTTATAATCCTATTTTATGCATTTAAAACATTATTCTGGAGTTCTACAAAATACTTGACTGATACTCCTCAAAAGTATCTGTCAAAGGTCATGAAAAAAAGGGAAAACACAGGTGCCTGGCTGGCTTAGTCAGAAGAACATGTGACTCTTGACCTTGGGGTCATGGATTTGAGCCTCACATTTGGTGCAGAGATTACTAAAAAAAAAATAGTAAACTTAAAAAAAAAAGGGAATTACAGACACTATCGCAGACCAAAGGACACTGAGAAGACTTTTTTTTTAAGATTTTATTTATTTATTTGTCAGAGAGAGAGCACAAGCAGGGGGAGTGGCAGGCAGAGGGAGAAGCAGGCTCCCTGCTGAGCAAAGGAGCCTGATGTGGGACTTGATTCCAGGACCCTGGGATCATGACCTGAGCTGAAGGCAGAAGCTCAACAGACTGAACCACCCAGAGATCCCAAACACTAAGAAGACTTAACAATTAAGTACTACATGGTATCTTGGATTAGATCCTGGAACAGAAAAAGGACATTAATGGAAAAACGAGCTCAATCTGAATAAAGTCTGGAGTTTAGTTAATGATAATATACTAATATACTAATATTGGTTTCTTAGTTCTGGCAAATGTACCTCAGTAATGTAAGATGATAAGACTGGAGGACACTGAAACTGAGTGGGGAATATAAGAAAGTTCTCTCTACTATTGCAATGGACTGAATGTTTATGTCGCCCACCCCCACCACCCAATCATATGTTGAAATCTTAGTGCCCCATGTGATGGTATTAAGAGGTGGGTTCTTTGACAGGTGATTAGTGCCTCCCATGAATGGGAGTAGAGTCCTTATAGAAGAGGCCCCAGAGAGACCCCTCACCCCTCTGCCATGTGAAGTTACAGTAAGAAGACACCTGTCTATAAGGAAGCAAGCCCTCACCAGACACCGAAAGTGCTAGCGCCTTGGTTTTGGACTTCTCAGCCTCCAGAATTGTGCGAAATAAATTTCTGATTTTTATAAGCCATCCAGTCTATGATATTTCATTATAGTGGCCCAAATGGACTAAGACACTATCTTTGCAACTTCTCTGTAAATCTAAACTTATTCCAAAATAAAAAGTTTATTAAAAACGGGGTAGTTTGTGCCTGGGTGGCTCCATTAGTTAACCGTCTGACTCTTGATTTCAGCTCAGGTGATGATCTCAGGGTTGTGAGATCAAGCCCCAAGTTGGGCTCCGTGCTCAGAGGGGAGTCTGCTTGAGATTCTCTCTTTTTCTCTCTCTCCTTCTTCCTCTGCCCTTCCCCCGCTCTCTCTCTCTCTCAAATAAATAAATAAATAAATAAATAAATAAATAAATAAATAAATAAATAAAATCTTTAAAAAAAAAGCATGATTCTGAAAAGGGATTCAGGTATCCATGGCACAAAAGGATAATGCCTGCCCTAGAGCCTCAGATGCTATTGCACAAGGGCAGAGAGAGCGCCAGATCAAGTGGGAAGCTTCTGTGGGCCAGGCCTGGTGGTAGGAACAGCTCTTCTGCCTATGTTCAGTCACACGGTCTGTCCTGACACAAGAAGGTCTGGGAAATGACAGTAACTCCCGGACTGGGCAGCAAGTCTGCACTGTGGAAGGGCACACAACTCAGCTAGCCACCTACCATGTGAGTTCTGGCAGGGGGAGTTATGGACTTCCTGTCTCTCAGTCCGGATTCTAATAGGAAACAGATGTCACACTCAAGAGATTCAAGGAGGGTTCGCTTACAGAGGGAAAAAGTTCAAACGTGAGGGTGGCAATAATGCAGGACCAGGGCCAGCAGAACCCAGGCCGGCAGAAGCCCCGAAGGACTGACAGCTCGAGGGCGGGAAGTCAGCCATCACAGTAGCATAGTAAGGAGTCCTTAATGAATCCTCAACAAATAGTTTTAATTAAGTTGCAATAAAATGGAATGAAAAAGCTGGGAAATATATTACAAAGCCAGGCTGGCCTTGTGTGGAAAAGTTTAAGAATAACTTCTGTAAGTGCAAACACTTGAATCAGACAGAACTCATTTGAGTTCTAGCTTCTCCACTTTTTTTTTATAGTTTTTTTAAAATAGATTTTTTTATTTATTTGAGAGAGAGAATGAGAGGGGGAGTGGGAGAGGGAGAAGCAGACTCCCCACCAAGCAGGGAGCCCGATGCAGGACTCGATCCTGGGACTCCAGGATCATAACCTGAGCCAAAGGCAGTCGCTTAACCAACTGAGCCACCCAGGCGCCCCAGCTTCTCCACTTCTCAATAAAATAGGACTTGCTTCTGTAAATATTAAAATATTGACTATAAATACATTCCTAAGTTTTATTACCTATCTTTCCATCTCTGGCCTGAGCCTTGAGGCTGACTGCCCCAGAGCAAGAGAGAGCAGTCAATGCCCTTTGTTGCAGGATACTTGGCTGATGGAGGAGTTCGAACATAGAGCTCCCCTGACTGTAAACAAGAGATTCCTGCCTGCTCCTAAGGCCTTGCTGGGTGGGAGGCTGGAGTGGAGACGGAGACAGTGTCTCCAGCCCTCTTCAGCCCTGACGGGGGAGAAGGGAAAGCAAGAGAAGAGCGGGGCATAGATAGACACTCACGTCCTGATTTCCTTTCTTCAGAGTTTAGGTCTGAAGGGAATAGGGGCATCAGACTCACTGATGCATATGCTGATAATAGGGAGACACTCTTGTTCTTCTTTTTTTTTTTTTTAAAGATTTTATTTATTTGACAGAGAGAGACACAGTGAGAGAGGGAACACAAGCAGGGGGACTGGGAGGGGGAGAAGCAGGCTTCCCGCTGAGTAGGGAGCCCGATGCGGGGCTCGATCCCAGGACCCTGAGATCATGACCTGAGCTGAAGGCAGACGCTTAGCAACTGAGCCACCCAGGTGCCCCCCCCCACACTTTTTTTGAGTAGACTGGGCATGGAGCCTGAGCTCAATGCATGGCTTGAACTCACGACCCTGAGATCAAGAGTCAGATGCTTAACCAACTGAGCCACCCAAGTGCCCCAAGACACTCTTGTTCTTGATCAGTTTGAGGACTCTGAGATGAGTTGTCCGAAAGGCTGCCCCCATGCTAACCTGGCAGTTCAGCCCTATCCGGCAGAGAGAAGTCTTGAGGTAGCTTTCCTTGCGATATGGTCGAGGCCCAGAAGTTTTCCCACTCCTCAGCCCTTCCTCAAAGTCAGAAGGCAGCTAAGTTGAGAAGGGAAGACACGCAGATCTTCCGTGTGTAAGGCACCTAGCAGATATTTAATATGTTAGCTACTTTAGAGATATTCTGAGGATTCAGACAAAACTTTGAAAAGGTCTATACAATGCTTTCTCCATTCCTAGAGATCGTAGAACAGAACAGATCCTACCCCCGCTCTCCCCTTCCTGTCTCCATCCTTCCTCCGCCCCACACCCTGCCCTTGCCCCAGCTGGGATGATTTTGGTCTGAGCCTTCCCAGAAGCAGAGAGTTGGGCCAAACGACCTCTTGAGGTTTCTTTCTGCTTTTTGACTCAGCAAATGTATTGAATTATTCCCTCTTTTGTATTCTACAACCACATTTTTTTTGTCACTTCTCTGACCTTGCTATTTACACAATTTCCTTTGCCTTGCAGTTTCTAAAAAGGAAAGCCAGAACACGTGCATCCCCATTTTAAAGGCATATTGGCAGCATCCATTAAATTCTAAACTATTAAAGATAATTCTCTCCCCCTCTCGCATTTAATGAACCCATACCTTGCATAAACTTGCTATGGGAGGGTCTCAGAAATTTGGGTGAAGACCACCATCACCTGCCACAGGATTCACCAAAAGATGGCAATTGCAGTAATTGTAAAGGTCTGGTCTGGGGCAGGAGTGTGGTGCCCTCGAGGAGGTGAGAGACGTTCAGTCTGGCTGGTGGATCCATGAGGGGCTGTGGAGGAAGTATTCACCAAATCCTCTTCTTCTTTTCCCTGGCCACTCAAAGAGACGACATTGCCCAGACCCCATAGAGATAGGAGCAGCTGTGCGACTAAGTCAAATAGGATGTGAGTGAAAAAGATGCACACAGGGCTGCTTGTGAAAAACCTCTTTTATGATTGTATTAGTTTTCCTCCTGCTTCTGTGACAAATTACCAGACTTAGTTACTTTTACTTAAAACAACACGGTTTTGTTCTCTTCTAGTGGCTGTGAGTCAGAAATCAGTTTCCCGGGGCTAAAGTCAGGGTGCTCACAGAGCTGGTTCCTCTTTGAAGATCTAATGGGGAATCCATTTCCTTGCCTTTTTTAGCTTCTGGAGGCTGCCTGGGCATGCTCTGGCTCATGATCCCTTCCTCACCCCAACATATTTTTTTTTTTTTAAGATTTTATTTATTTATTTGACAGAGAGAGACACAGCGAGAGAGGGAACACGAGCAGGGGGAGCGGGAGAGGGAGAAGCAGGCTTCCCGCCGAGCAGGGAGCCCGGTGCGGGGCTCGATCCCAGGACCCCGGGATCATGACCCGAGCCAAAGGCAGACGCGTAACGACTGAGCCACCCAGGCGCCCCTACCCCAACATCTTTGATCCTCACATCTTCTCCCTCCTCTGACCTTCTTGCCTCCCTCTTATGAGGATTACATTTAGGGACCGCCCAGATAATCTAGGATAATCTCCCCATCTCAAGATCCTTAATCACATCTACAAAGTCCCGTTTGCAATGTAAGATAATGTTCCCAGAGTCTGGAGATTAGGACGTGGACATCTCTGGGGACTCGTATTCAGCCTACTGCAGTGATCCTCCTACTTTGTCTTTCCACACCTGCAGAGAACGATGAAACTGAAAGAGATGGGAAAGTCCCATAAACTGAGTGACTGGGTAGAACACAGTTCTCCTGCTGACTACACTGAACTGTGAAATGAGAGAGAAAAATATTTTTGTTGTGGTGAGCCACTGTGGTTGACCGAATTATTGGCCCCGATATTTTAACCACCGGCCCCCATGTCAACACCTTTGCAAAGGCCTCCTTGTGGGCAGAGTGTACTTCCGGGCCCTTTGACTTTGGGCTTGACAATTTGACTTGCTCTGGCCGGGAGCATGTGAGTGGAGGTGCCTGACAGCGTGCTCAGGCCTTGAAGGTCACTCGAGCCTCCGCGTACTCTCGTTTGCCTCTGCCATTGCCACGGACCTAGGCTAGTGCTTCATAATGGAATGGTGGTTGTTTTACACCAATAAAGGTTAGGATGGCTTCCTAGATAGCAAAGGTTAACTAATATAGCTATGGAGATTTTAACTTGTTTATGACAGGCAGTTCGACTAAAGCAGGGGCTGGGAGAATAACGGAGTCAGGGAGATGGAAGAATAGAATGTCCTGGCCAGAGGGGCGCCTGGGTGGCTCAGTCGTTAAGCCTCTGCCTTCGGCTCAGGTCATGATCCCAGGGTCCTGGGATTGAGCCCCGCATCGGGCTCCCTGCTTGGTGGGGAGCCTGCTTCTCCCTCACCCACTCCTCCTGCTTGTGTCCCCTCTCTTGCTGTGTCTCTCTCTCTGTCAAAAATAAATAAAATCTTAAAAAAAAAAAAAAAAAAAAGAATGCCATGGCCAGAGAGTGGGGCGTTGGAATCTATTATTCCAGTGGAGTAGCACTTCCTGGTGACAGCAAGGTCAGGGTACAACCATGAAGGGAGGGGCTAAAACCACATGGAGGCATTGTCCATGGAGATGAGCAGAGCAAAGAGAATGACAGAACTTGAGTTGACAGAACTTGAGCTGGAATGGAAGACTGACTATAAGCCAAGGGCCTGAGCCACCCCTGAATAAAGGGGGCTGGTCTTGAGACTGGGAAGCTAAACATCAGGTAACTTGGGAAAGAAGAAAATTCAGAAATGCTAGAATGACCCCATGAAGAGTACTAAGAGTGGGAGACCTCCTCCAAACTTCTGTTGTCTGGAAACCAGGGAAGGGTGAAGCAATTGGGAGGTGACGTCTTGCTTGGAAAGATGAGCTGTGCTTGATCTCAGTTGTCTGATTTAGTCCCCCAGGAGAAGAAGAAGAAGGGCAGTGGGGATGGGAAGGCTTCATTAAACCACAAATGTTGTGAGATTATACTGAAGCTTCTGCTAAGTGAATCAAAGCCCTGTGGCACTGGCTGGGTACCTCAACAAGGCCTGAATTAGGTGCAAATGCAAAAGTATCTCCCACTGGCACATTTATTGGATAACTGCTTTTGTATCAATTGGCTCCTTATTTTATAAAATTTAGGATAAGGCATAATGCATGTCAACTATATAATACAATAATAAATATTAAAAAATAAAAACGGCAAGAGGGGTGCCTGGCTGGCTCAGTTGGTAGAGCATGTGACTCTTGATCTCAGGGTCATGAGTTCAAGCCCCATGTTGGGCATGGAGCCTACTTAAAAATAAATAAATAAAAATAAATAAAATAAAATGTTTTCTCAGGGCACCTGGCTGGCTCAGTTGGTGGAGCATGCAGCTCTTGATCTCGGGGTTGTGAGTTCCCATGTTGGCTTTAGAGATTACTTAAAAATAAAATCTTTATAAATAAATAAATAATAAAAGGGAAAGGAATAGCATGAGAGTATGTTGCATGTCCTTTGTAGAAATCGAGTGTACTAATAATACAATAATAAATGGGCTTGATGTTTAAGTGCTCCTAAAAAGGATCTGGAAGTGCTCAAAAAATTCTTCCTGCAGCTCTAAAGACATCTTGAGGATATTAAGTTCATTTTTCAAAGTTGCAAAAGCTGCCCTCTGAAACAGACTACAGCTTCCTGTCCTCCTTATGGAAGGCACTACAGTGGTGAAATTCTAATTCCAAATAGTCTACACTGTGTGGTAGGCAGAGCGATGGCCTCCGACGATATCTGTGTCTTAATCTCTAGACCCTGGGAATGTGTTACCTTCCAAGGTGAAGGGGAGTTAAATTTGCAAATGGACTTAAGTTTGTTAGTCAGCTGGCCTTGAGAGGCAGAGATGATCCTGAATTATATTAGGTGGGGCCAACATAATCAATCCCAAGGCTTCTTGTAAGTGAAGGACAGAAGCAGAAGAGGAGACCCAGAGAGGTGGCAGTGTGAGAAAGACCTGGCCCAATATGGCTGAAAGGGGGCCAGGAGCCAAGGAGTGCAGCCAGCCTTGCAAGGGAAAAGGAAAGGAAGCAGATTCTTCCCTAGAGCCACCAGAAGGAATTCCACCCTGCTGACACCTTGATTTTAGCCTCATAAGACCCCTTTTCACTTCTGAGCTCCCAAACTGGAAGATAATAGTAGTTTCCTCACATGTGCTTATCAGTACTCAGCTGAAGACTTGATGGGAACCCTCTTCAGATCTTTGGAGCTCTCTCTTTCTGTGCAGCCAATCTCTCTGGTCTCTGCCCTGCAAATTCCAGCCACCCGAGGCTTCTCAAATTCTCAACTCTGTCTCCTTCACTCGGGAGCCTGCAAGGCTCGACCTAGCTTCCCCCTCTCTGTACCACTCCCTGGAAACATCCCAGGCAGTAAGCCAGAGCGACTGTAGACCTCATCTTTTTATTTCCCTTCAGAGATCACGTTCTCTGCTGCCTCTTGTCCAATGTCTGAAACTCTTGTTTCACAGCTTTTGCCCAGTTTAAAAAAAAAAATGTTTTAAGGCAGGCCGCGGATTTGGTTCCTCTTACTTCATCATGGCAGAAAGCAGAAGTCGCGGGAGCCATACTTCTGTCACAGATGGGCTGTTTTTCCCTGAACAAGTTTGTTAGCCTCTCAGACCTCACTTCCTCCAGTGATTCTTTTTCAAAGTAGACTACTTTTTTTTTTTTAAGATTTTATTTATTTATTTGAGAGAGAGAGAGTGAGAGAGAGCATATGAGAGGGGTTAGGGTCAGAGGGAGAAGCAGACTCTCCGCCGAGCAGGGAGCCCGATGTGGGACTCGATCCCAGGACCCTGAGATCATGACCTGAGCCGAAGGCAGACGCTTAACCAACTGAGCCACCCAGGCGCCCCAAAGTAGACTACTTTTCAGAGCAGTTTTAGGTTTATACCAAAGTTGAGTGGATGTTACAGAGAGTCCCCATATACTCCCTGCGCCCACACGTGCATAGCCTCCCACATTCTCAACATCCCCCCCCCCAGAGTGTGATGTTTGGTGAACGTGCATTGACACGTCATTACCACAGGGTCCAGAGCGTACAGTACGGTTCACTTTTTGTGTTGTACGTGCTGTGGGTTTGGACAAATATATAGTGACAAGTATCTACCATTATGGTATCATACAGAGTAATTTCACTGCCCTAAAAATCCTCTGTGCTCCACCTATTCATCTCTCCCCACATCCTCTACCCCTGGCAACCACTGATCTTTTTACTGTCTCCGTACTTTTCTCTTTTCCAGAATGTTATATAGATGGAAATCATACAGTATGTACCTTTCCTTTTCTTTTTATTTGAGAGAGAGAGTGAGTGAGAGAGAGCACACAAGCAGGGAGAGGGACAGAAGGAGAAGCAGACTCCCTGCTGAGCAAGAAGCCCGATGCAGGGCTCGATCCCAGGACCCTGGGATCATGACCGGAGCCGAAGGCAGTCGCTTAACCAACCGAGCCACCCAGGCACCGCACACAGTATGTACCTTTTCAGATCGGCTTCTTTCATTTAGCAATATACACTTAAGCTTCCTCCATGTCTTTTCATGGCTTGATACTCCACTATCTAGATGTTTCACAGTTCATCCATTCATCCACTGCAGGATGTTTTGGTCGCTTCCAGGTTTGGTCAAGTATGAACAAGCTACTATGAATATCTGTGTGTAGGTTTTCGTGTGTGCATAACTTTCATCTCCTTTGGGTAAATAGCAAGGAGCACTATTGCTGAATCGTATGGCAAGAGTATTTTTAGTTTTGTGAGAAACTGCCAAACTGTCTTCTAAAATGACATTCCCACCAGCAATGAATGGGAGGTCGTTTTGCTCCGTATCCTTACCACCATTTGGTATTGGAAATGTTCTGGATTTTGGCCATCCTAATAAGTCTGTAGTGATAGATCATCGTTGTTTTTAATTTGCATTTCCCTGATGACATAATGATGTGGAGCGTACAGATCATATACCATTTGCATATCTTCTTTGGTGAGGTATCTGTTAAGGTCTTCGGCTCATTTTTTTGATCAGGTTGTCTATTTTCTTATTGTTGAGTTTTAAGTGTTCTTTGTGTATTTTGGATAACAGTTGTTTTTTTTTTTTAGAGAAATGTCTCTTGCAAATAGTTTCTCTTAGTCTGGGGCTTATCTTTTCATTTTCTTGACAGTATCTTTCATAGAGCAGAAAATTTTAAATTTAATGAAGTCCAGCTTATCGATTTTTTCTTTCATGGATTGTGCCTTTGGTGTTGTATCTAAAAAGTCATCAGCAAATTCAAGGTCCTTTGGGTTTTCTCCTATGTTACCCTCTAGGGGTTTTATAGTTTTGTATATTACATGTAGGTCTATGATCCAATTTGAGTGATTTTTTTGGTGAAAGGTGTAAGGTCTGTGTCTAGATTTTTTTTTTTTTTAAGATTTTATTTATTTATTTGAGAGAGAGAATGAGATAGAGCATGAGAGGCGGGAGGGTCAGAGGGAGAAGCAGACTCCCTGCTGAGCAGGGAGCCCGATGCGGGACTCGATCCCGGGACTCCAGGATCATGACCTGAGCCGAAGGCAGTCGCTTAACCAACTGAGCCACCCAGGCGCCCCTAGATTGATTTTTTTTGCATGCAGATGTCTAGTTGTCCCAGTACCATTTGTTGAAAACTCAAAGGATCTTAGGTGATATTTGTGTAGGTATAATATAAATGTCAGCTGCATGGATGTCCTCAAACTCTTTGAAATTCAAATAGCAGTTAGTTCAAATACTCATCCCCAATGTCTCTGAGGATTCTCTGGAGGTTAGGCTCCTCTTGGTTTCCTCTGGTTGAGGTCGTGTTTCCAGCCACATTACAGCCCCTCAGCCCAGTGTTGCTTCTGTCTTTTCCTCACCTCATCCCCTCACTAGAGACTGCCTCAATCTCTTCTCTCTGAAGCACTGCTCACCTATAATGTACGTGAGCAGATATTAACAAAGGAAGAGAGGCATAGAAGAGATGATATTTAGGGCAGAATGACCTAAATTGGATTTTAACATTTCTGAACTTAAAAGTCCCTGGTCCGTTCTTTCTTACGAAGAAATCACTCTGTATCTCTTCCTTTGAGGTTGCAGTCTCTTGGCATTATGCTGGGTCCGTCTTGGGGTCACTGCTGACCCATATGACATCTTTGTGCACATTTAGAAAAAAAGCAGCTCTCCTTTAGCAGGCCTCGCAATTCACAGCTTGACAGCAGAAAGTGGGCCAGATTTCAGCCCCAGTGCCCCCTCATCTTGCTTAGCCTTCATCCTTCCCTAACCTATTTTTGTCCTTAATCCCCCAAATTCTTGTTCATTTCTTTTCTTTTTAAAGATTTTATTTATTTATTTATTTGACAGAGGGTGAGAGAGAGTGAGAGAGAGCACACAAGCAGGGGGAGGGGCCGAGAGAGAGGGAGAAGCAGACTCCCCACTGAGCAGGGATCCCAATGCAGGCGCTTGATCCCATTGTCCTGGGATCATGACCCAAGCCGAAGGCAGAGGCTCGACCGACTGAGCTACGCAGGTGCCCCTCTTGTTCATTTCTTATAGAGCACTGGAGCTCTTCCTTTACTGGCTCTAGGTCATCCAAGTTATTCCCCGAAGTCTCCTCTTCATAATTAATTTTAAAATGTGCTCCTAGGTACCTCAAAAAGTTAAAAACAGAACTACCCTACAATCCAGCAATTGCACTACTAGGTATTTACTCAAAGGATACAAAAATACTGATTGACAAAATACATGCACCTGATGTTTATAACAGCATTATCAATAATAGCCAAATTATGGAAAGAGCCCAAATGTCCAACGACTGATGAATGGATAAAGAAGATGTGGTATATGTATACAATGGGATACTACTCAGCCATAAAAAAAGAATGAAACCTTGCCATTTGCAACAACCTGGATGGAGCTAGAATGTATTATGTTAAGCGAAATAAGTCAATCTGAGAAAGACAAATAGCATATGATTTCACTTGTATGTGGAATTTAAGAAACAAAACAGATGAACATAGGGGAAAAAGAAGAGAGGCAAGCCAGACTCTTAACTATAGAGAACAAACTGAGGGTGGCTGGAGGGGAAGTTGGTGAGGGGATGGGCTAAATGGGTGATGGGTATGAGGGAGGGCACTTGTGATGAGCACTGGGTATTGTATGTAAGTGATGAATCACTTAATTGTATACCTGAAACTAATGTTACACTGTATGTTAACTAGCTGGAATTTAAAGATTTGTTTGAGAGAGAGAGAGAGAGAGAGGAAGCATGAGCAAGAGGGGCAGAGGGACAATCTCAAGCAGACTCCATACTGAGTGTGGAGCCCAACTGGGGCTCGGGGCTCAATCCCACGACCCTGAAATCATGACCTGAGCCAAAATCAAGAGTTAGTTGCTTAACTGACTGAGCCACCCACGCACCCCTTACCTAACTGGAATTTAAATAAAAACTTGAAAAAAAGAAAGAAGAAAAAAAATAAAAATGTGCTCCTAAACTATAACAGTTTTAACTCTGGAAGGAACAATGGGGTGTTAATTTTTCTCCCCCTCATTACACATACATTGTAATGATGGTGATGGTGATGATGGTGATAATGATGAAAGGACTAACAGCCCTGAAGTAAATGTGCTTAAGTTATTATATGAAGAGAAAAAATGTTTTTCCAGGAAAATCAACAGTCCTTTCTTTAACATGTAAGAGATTGCATATTATACCCATGTTAACTACAGAATAGAAACCAGAGTCTCTAAAGTGCTTTTCCCCCTCTCCCTCCTCTAAAGTGCATTAAGCTCTCAAGATTAAAAATGCTTAACTCTGCAGATGCATTTTGCAAATGTAGATATATGGCAGAAAGTCAGGAAGTTCCTGGAAGACAACAGGATGTCAGTCCAGCTTTACAAAGCATATGTAATTGTCATAGTCATCACATTCTTTTTTTTTTTTTTTTAAGATTTTTTATTTATTTATTTGACAGAGAGATAGAGAGCACAAGTAGGCAGAGAGGCAGGCAGAGGGAGAGGGAGAAGCAAGCTCTCCACTGAACAGGGAGCCCGATGCAGGGCTCGATCCCAGGACCCTGGGATCATGACCTGAGCCGAAGGCAGCGGTTTAACTGACTGAGCCACCCAGGCGCCCCTAGTCATCACATTCTTGAACAGGCCACAGGGAAGCAAGAGACATGGGCCACATATTTGACAATGTATTTCTTCAATTCTAGGATATACTGGTAGCATATTGGGGGAAACAAAAAAGGCAGTGTATTAAATGTGCACATCAACAATAACCTACGTCCTATAAAAACTTTATATTTTTAATTTTTATTTATTTATTTTAACATACCACAATTACTTGTGTTGATGGCTTGGCTTTAATTTAAATTTTTTAAAAAAATTCCAGTGTAGTTATCATACTGTGTTATCTTAGTTTCAAGTGTACAATATAGTGACTCAACAATTCTATGCATCACTCAGTGCCCACTATAAAGGGTGTATTCTTAATCCCCTTCCCCTATTTCACCCATCCCTCCCACCCACTTCCCTTCTGGTAATCATCAGTTTGTTCTCTATAGTTAAGTTTGTTTTTTGGTTTGTCTCTTTTTTCATTGTTCTTTGTTAGCAAGGGGCCTAGAACACAAGAGTGTCCCCTGCTCTGCAGAAATTCAGAAGGAACTGCAAAGGAAAGGCTGGGGATTATTTACTCCTTGTATTATTCAATCTAACTCAACAAATATTTAATGGCCATCTACTTTATACCAAGAATTGGGCTGGGACCTGCTATAGGAGGAAATGAATGTTGTGATTATCTCGTCTTAGGAAAAAAGAGATGAGAAATATTTAGTAAATTTAATTAACTGAATTTTGGGTTTAAATAGTAATTAATTAATTAGATTTATTTATTTATTTATTTGACAGAGAGAGAGAGCACACACAAGCAGGGGGAGCAGCAGAGGGAGAGGGAGAAGCAGGCTCCCCGCTGAGCAGGGAGCCCGATGTGGGGCTCAATCCCAGGACCCCAGGATCATGACCTGAGCCGAAGGCAGAGGATTAACCGACTGAGCCACCCAGGCACCCCTGATTATGTTATATTTAAATTGTCAAATACATTAAATGAATTAAACTAAATATGTTAAGTATGTTATGTTGCTCTAATGTATCTATTTAATTTAATGTATTGTTTTATATACCTGACTTAAAGATAATTTTGCATTTGTCAATAATACTAACCAAAGTTAGTATTTGAGCCCCAATGTGGGGCTCAAACTCACAACACTGAGATCGAGTTGCATGCTCCACTGACTGAGCTAGCCAAATGCTCCAAGAATGCTTTATTTTAAGTGGCACTAACCCAGTTTCCCCAAGAAAATTAAAATAAATGAATCACTAGAGTATACACCTTACCTCTAATTCCTGGGACTGAGGAGTAAATGAGTCAATTAAGAAATACCTCTTACTTCTAAAATAGCAAACTTGAGACGTACTAGGACATGGCAGGTCCTTGTTCCCGATGACAAGAGTGAATGGCCCTGTAGGACACCTTAGGATTAGACGTTGTCCAGGTATGTGTCATAGCCAGTCTCCAAGATGGCCCCAGGGATTCTTGTCTCTGACAACTGCAGGCCTGGCCAAAATCTGATTGCATCCTCATGACAGAATCCAAGGCCAAGCCCTTTCCAAATTCCTGACTCATAGAAACAATGAGAGAGAAAACATGATTATTGTTGGTTTAAGCCACTACATTTTAAGATAAATTATTACTGATACAGAATGCACTGAGGTGATTCAAGTCATTGAAGGGTATTAAGCAGAGAAATACATAGCCAGACTTGCATCTTAGAAATAATACCACCTGTGGTGTGGAAGTTGGGAAATTAAAGGCAGGGTGCTAGTCAGGAAGCTATCATCCCATCCAGGTATGATGTGGTAGGGACCAAAACTAAGTGAGTGGCAATCAAGCTGGAGGTTAGAGAAATGGATCAAAAAGTGTTTATAAAAGACAGGACTGCCTCCATTAAGTCACTGATTGGCTGTGGCAGGAAAGGTAGAGACTAAAATGATTTGTGTTCTTTTTTTTTTTTCCTTCTAGAATCTTGGTGTAATACCCAGCTCTGACTACTTGCTAAATTGTATAACTTTGTAGAAAGGATATCCATTTGCCCTCCAGATCTACTCTTCACCCTTTGCCCTCTGTAGAGTGACTGACCCATATAATCTGTTCAATGTCTTTGACTTCCAGTTGGGTTCAACCAGTGAAGAGTTCCAGCAGAGATTGGAGGACGAGAAGACAGTGAAGGTGGTGTTATAGTTATCCAACTGCATCCCTGAAAGGTCACCTTGGGCTGCCTATGTCCCTTGACCAAAGGCCACACTCCTCTTCTGGCAGGGTCCACGTCTCTCTGGATTGTGTGCTCCCTCTCTGGCCAACAGGTAGGACTAGCCCTGATACTGTTATCGCTGGTGGTCTCCCTACACACTGCACACACTTGTGTAAATTGTACCTTTATTACCCCACCTTGAATTATCCTAATTTGAGTGTGCTGTTTCCTCCTGACTTAGATACATCTTTTTTTTATTTTTTTATTTTTTAAATTTATTTTATTTTTTTTTTAAAGATTTTATCTGAGACAGAGAGAATGAGAGAGACAGAGAGCACATGAGAGGGGGGAGGGTCAGAGGGAGAAGCAGGCTCCCTGCCGAGCAGGGAGCCCGATGCGGGACTTGATCTAGGGACTCCAGGATCATGACCTGAGCCGAAGGCAGTCGCTTAACCAACTGAGCCACCCAGGCGCCCTACATCTTTTTTTAAAAAAAGATTTTATTTATGGGGCACCTGGGTGGCTCAGTCATTAAGCGTCTGCCTTCAGCTCAGGTCATGATCCCAGGGTCCTGGGATCGAGCCCCACATCAGGCTCCCTACTCTGCAGGAAGCCTACTTCTCACTCTCCCATTCCCCCTGCTTGTGTTCCCTCTCTCGCTGTCTCTCTCTCTCTGTCAAATAAAATCTTTAAAAAAAAAAAAAAGATTTTATTTATTTGAGAGAGAGAGAGAGAGAGCATGAGCGGGGGCGGTGGGGGAGGGGGGAGGAACAGAGGGAGAGGGAGAAGCAGACTCCCCGTTGAGCAGGGAGCCAGATGCGGGGCTCAGATCCCAGGACCCCAAGATCATGACCTGAGCCAAAGGCAGACGCTTAACCGACTAAACCAGCCAAGCGCCCCAACAGATACATCTTGATAGAAGCAATTTACCAAACTATTGTTGGCCGTAAACATCCAATTATGAGATCGCTTTTTTAAAAATTTTTATTTTTTATGTTTTGTTAGTCACCATAAATTACATCGTTAGTTTTTAATATAGTGTTCCATGATTCATTGTTTGCATGTAACACCCAGTGCTCCATTCAGTATGTGCCCTCTTTAATACTCATCACTGGGCTAACCCATCCCCCTACCCCTCTCTCCTCTAAAACCCTCAGTTTGTTTCTCAGAGTCCAGAGTCTTATGAGATTGCTTTTTAAGGAATAACTACCTAAAGTTGTGCTTGGAAGGAATGAGACATAAAACAAATGAATCTTCATAGGGACAAAAAAAAGGAAACAATACAACACAACCAAAAGAGCAAGGGGTGTGGAACCTGGAGATCTCAGCTTGAGTTCCAAATCAACAGTTTAGAACACTTTTGGTCTCATTTTTCTCATCTGTAAAATAAGAGTTTTAAAATAGATTAGTGGCCTTGTTTCTTTTTAAGATTTTATTTTTAAGTACTCTCTACACTCAATGTGGGGCTCAAACTCACAACCCCAAGATCAAGTCGCCCGCTCTTCTGACTGAGCCAGCTGGGTACCGCTAGATCAGTGGCTTTCAACCTGTATTTCACAAAACATCACAGTTCCAAGTGGTACCTCAATGGCCACCAACCTGGGAGGGGAGAGATACAGAGAAAGGACAGGAGGAAAGAGACAGAGCCCCATCCCTACTTCAACAAAGGCATCTCTGTTCTCTGCTTTATATGGAACAGAGTAACCAAGGATGTGACTGATAATTCCAGATCAAAGACAGGCTACTTGATTTTAAAGACTTCGGAGGTCATGCATGCAAGACTGGGTATTCTAGCCGCCAGGGGAAGTCTGGGCTTTGGGCCGTGTGTGTGTGTGTGTGTGTGTGTGTTTAAAGAGCAGTTTGGGATATCTGCCCTTTGTGTGCATTAAACTGGGTGGGAGGGTACCTGGGTAGGTCAGTCATTAAGTGTCTGCCTTCGGCTCAGGTCATGATCCCAGGGTCCTGGGATCGAGCCCCCCATTGGGCTCCGTGCTCAGCGGGAAGTCTGCTTCTCCCTCTCCCACTCCCCCTGCTTGTGTTCCCTCTCTCATGTGTCTCTCTCTCTCAAATAAATAAATTAAAAAAAAAAATCTTTAAAATAAATAAATAAACTGGGTGGGGAAGGACATCCTCCTTCCCTCTTCTAGGACTCATTGGAGCTGTGTGTGTGTGTGTGTGTGTGTATGTTTGTACAAACCAGGGCAGTGCTGGGGGTGGTGGAAACTAGTCCAAATCTGAGTCTCCACACTCCCAGCAGAGACCAGTAGGCAAGCAAGAGGAAGACTGGGTCCCAGCCTGAGTCTGCTCCCTGGAGTTCATGGAGGTATTACAGAGAGGAATTCTGGGGAAGGAAAAAAGACACGGTCCTGGGATTGGTCTGCACGTGTGTGCATGTGGTAGAGTTGTTTAGTTTTAATGTTAAAAGGAATGTGATTATATTTTGGACCCCCATCTGGTAGAAGCGGCACATACTCATGACATATGGACAGTGCACGGTCACAGAATAGGTGCTCAATAACTGGGGAATAAATGAATGCATGGATGAATGAAAAGTGGATGAATTCTGGGTTACACTGCACTAGAAGATAAGGGTTCTGCTTTTAAACGCATGTGTGAAAAGCAGTGAGCTAGTTCACATTAGAAGTCCAGTTAGCTGTGATAACCAGTGAGTGTGGGCATACCTGTTCTTGCTGGACCCTTGCAGGTCCTTCAAAACATCAGGAAGGGCTACTGGCAAAAGCAGGGAAAGAAAAATAGTAGAGAATACAAATCTCAAATGATGCACATTTTTCTATCTCTGTCATTGGCATTTTCTTTCTTTTATGGTTCAACAAGTTCAAAGAAAGATTTCAATGATTTAAAGCTGCAAAGTAGTCACTAGATTTTTTTTTCAACTTTTTATCTTGCAATAATTACAGGTTCACAGGAAGTTGAAAGACAAGTATGGAGAGACTAGTGTACATTAAAAAATGCGTACCTTACAACAAAACATATTTCTAAAATGTAAAATCCAGTTAAATATCTGGGGATCACTTTGTTGCATTTAGTTCTTCTGACATGTTGATTATTTTAGAAATTAGGATCTAGCAGGTAATTGACATTTAAATGGCATCTCAGACACACTTCTGATTAAGGAATCAAGTTGGTTCCAAGAAAAAAGTTATTGCTCTCTTTCAGAGGATAAGCCTTCAGAAAAAAAAGTCACTCAGTAGGGAAGTTGCAGAGAGAAAGGGTTATATTTACGGTGTTTCAAAAACTGGGAGTTCTCCGTGAAACCATTAGCTGCCTGGCTCTCTGGAAGGTAACCAGTAGAGGGCACTCCAGGCTTCAAAGACTGCAGAAAACCCTCGTGGATCAGTCCAGAAGCCGTAATCTCTTCACCTTATTATGAGCTTGCCCCTTGGATGATCGTAGTTTTCTTGGTGACAAAAACCAAAACTTCTGAACTCCCAAGTAGCCATGTTAATATTACACGAATAATTAAAAAATACCCAATGTTCTTGCATCATTGTTGCCCCATTATTCAACTTCTTTGAATCAGTCGCTTAATGATACAGGATTCCAAGAGGTAACAAACCCATGATTATCAGGATTTCTTGATCCTGGACGCTCTTGCCTGAATCCACCACATACATTGCCTGAACCCAAATGCAGTGCAGAGCTATTTCTACATTAGCCTCTAAATAAAAACACCAACGTGCTTTGAGCAGCTTGGCAGGAGAGCAAAGCAGGCTCTTTTTCACCTTTTATAAACAGTGTACAAATAGAATTATAATTTTCCCCATAAACATGGAGACATAAGTAGAACTTCAGCAGAAATAAACCAATGTGTGCTCTAGATGCAGCAAAGTCCCTCTGGAAGTGGGAGGAAAACTAGTATTTGCCAAAAACTTAGCAGTCCTCAGGCACTTACACACAATCTCATTTCATGCTCCTACTGACATGCCTACCTGGGGAAACAAAAGTTGCTCAAGGATATCCAGTTAGTTCAAGGACATCCAGAACCAAACCCAGGTGTTCCTGGCTCCACGTGTCTGTTTTTCAGGGGGGCGGGGGGGGCTCCCTGATCTGTACTGAGTCACTCTGCCATGACTTGTCCTGGCACTTTCTGAGAATGTGTTCCACAGTGAGGTTCATGTTCAGTGATTTCTGATTGCTTATATTTTGGAATTTGCCTGTTGCTTACAATATGCCATCTGTTGTTATGAAAGTGCCCCAAACTGTGGTAATAGAGGTTTTTTTTTTAAAGAACTTTTTTGTAGGGGCTGAATGGTGGGAGAGGAGGGTTGGGCGAGGGCAATGAAGGGAGACCTTTGTTTTTCACTCTGTATGCTTTTGTAATGTTTGAATGTTTTAGGATTAGAACATACTCATGTATTACTTTTTTTTTAATAAAAAAGGAAAAAAAGAAACTTTCCAGGAAAATATGAAGAAACAATGTAGAAAGAACCACAGTGCAGTATTTTTTATGATATATTTATGATATATTTATAGTAATTTGAAGATAAAGACCTCTTTTGAGAGAAGAAAAAAAGAGGACCAAGATTTCATTATATGGCTATTTTCTTCTCTTCATCCCTCACACCCTACACACAGAAACACAAACAAAAGCCTCTTATTGTTTCCCCTGATGGAACAACGATGACTAAGTGAATAAACCATCCAGTCACCAAAACTTCATCCCCAGTCATTTGACACCATGTAGGGAATACTATGTTGGAAATGCTCAGCTGTTCGAATCCCGAGCAGCACCACCCCTGGAGGTTAGAGGGTCTGAAGAACAGGGAAGAGCTAGTCAATACTACTAGTCTCTAAATGAACTACGGCTGTCTCATCTAAATGGTTGAGGGCGAGAGGGGTGAAAATATACATCCCCCTTTCTTCTCCATAACTCCAGAATAGGCTATCTTCACAACACGTTGAAGGAAATGTTTGAAAATTTTACAGTTGAATTTGTAAACTAGAGCCTGTTTTCTTTATCATCATTATTATTATTAACATATACCGTATTATTTGTTTCAGGGGTACAGGTCTGTGATTCATCAGTAACTAGAGCCTGTTAAATTCATTCACGGTCCATAAACAACTCTGCAGTAAAACTGTACCAGTACATTGAAATACTCTGGGGTTAATTGTTAGACACAAAAAGGGCTCAGTAATCTCCCCCTGATGATTCAGGATCTGCTGAGAAGAGTTGACCGCAGAGAAGCACGACAGTGGCAACAGTGCGGGACGCTTCCCCTCAGTTACTCCCGCTGCTTTTGAAACCTGAAAACTGGAGCATTGTGAAAGCTCTATTTATTCTAGTTATTCTGGCAAAAATCCCCTCATTAGGTGGCAAGAGCACCTTAAACTTTTCAACCTCCAGCGGTGGGTATCCTGCTTTCCCTGTCACCACCTGAATCATCAGAACTGCTTATGGATTCATCCATGCCTCCTGTGCAGGGTAAATTTTGTGTGTATATACATATAGAGTGTATTACATGCACATATGTGTATGTATGTGTCGGGTATACGTGAGTGTGCGCACATATATGTAGGTGTATTCACAATAAACACATTTATGTATACTTATACATAGATGTGTATATATATTCATATGGTTTGTCTTAAGAAACTGAGGGCCTATATAGCAGATTTTCCTTTTGTTGGCCTTTTCTCTCTGGTCCTTTAAAAATCACTGAGGGGAGGCTCCTGGGTGGCTCAGTCGGTTGAGCTCGTCTGCCTTCAGCTCAGGTCATGATCTCAGGGTCCTGGGATCAAGCCCCGCATCATTGCATCATCTGGGCTCCCTGGTCAGCGGGGAGCCTGCTTCTCCCTCTCCCTCTGCAGCTCCCCCTGCTTGTACTCTCCCGCTCTCTCAATAAATAAAATCTTAAAAAAAAAAAAAAATGGAGGGGTGCCTGGCTAGCTCAGTCGGTGGAGCATGGGACTCTTATCTCGGGGTTGTGAGTTTGAGCCCTACACTGGGTGTAGAGATTACTTAAATATAGAAATTTTTAAAAAAATAATAAAAAATAAAAATCACTGTATTACTGCCTAACAGGCTTGTTCTTCATAAACTTTCAAATGTAATTGTATGTATAAGATAGAGTTCCTAAGCTGAGAGGATTTGCTGCAGTCATTGTGACTATGTTCTGTTCACTTATTTGATATTTTTCCTTCATTCTCTTGGTTCTTAAGACTTTCTGGTAAATACGCTCTTTTGGGGAGTTCCTTACTCCAAGGACTTAGGTTACCTCGTTTTTTAACAGTGCGGAAATGTATTATTTTACATAACAAGAAGTTCAGAGGTGGGGCGGCTTTGGAGTTGGTTAATTTGGTGTCTCAATGTTGTCAAGGACACAGATTCTTTCCATTTGTTCTCTGGCCATCCCAACTGAATTGGCTGTTGTCCCCCAGCTTGTCCCTTCCCAGTCTCCTCTGCAACTTCCCTTCTTGATGATTATTCTTGGTTCTTTTTCTGGTTTTCTTACCTAAAGGAGTTTTGCCCCAGGAGATCTGAGGCTTTGCACCTCTAGGCTAACCTCCACCCTGTTCCTCCAGAAGGTTACCTGATCTGACTCCCCAGCTGGCATAGCTCTGAGTCCCCCAGCCCCTCTCCCAGCCTGGTCTTGAGAATTAATTTGCACCTTGAATTAAAAACCATAAGCAGCTCAGGGGTGGGATTCGTTGTTTGTCCCTCATTACCTCTGTACCCCAGTCCCCTCGTTTTGCTGGGTGTCCAGCATACCCTGCTGCTTTGCCTCTCCCCAGTTTCAGACTAGCCTCCTCAAGAATAGTCCCTCTTCTGGGGAAGTCACCCGTTCTGTGGCTTCCCCTTGCACTTCTCTGTAAGTGACTTTCTTTACCTTACCTAGGAAGAGGATCAGGTTCCCATCTCTAATCATATCCTATTGGGCTTGTCACCGGAAAGTTCTGTCATTACTGTGACTTGAACATGCCCCAAGCGGAATGCCCCATCCTTTCCCTCCTCAGACCTGTCATTGTGTAGATGCCGTTAACATTTGTTACTCCATGTAAATAGGCTAAGAACTGAAAAAGCTAAGAACGAAAAAATAATGGGATTATTTTCAGGACAAGCCACCTTTTTAAAAAAGTATAGGGATCAGAAATGAAAATGAAACATTGCTGGGGCCCACATTTAGTTATGAGGCCCAGTATATAAATAAAAATTAAGAGGAAAACAACAGCTTTAGCACCAAAGGGGCAAGTGCTAAACTTTAGAATAACTGGATGAGACATGACAATTAAATGCAATGTACGATTTTTTTCCTTTTTGCTTTTTGAAGTCTAGATTTTTTGTAAACCTGTGGAGGATATTATTGGGATAATTGGGAACATTTGAATATGGACTATATATTAGATAATACTAGTGCATTTATGTTAAATTTCCTGAGTGAGATACTCATTCTGCGGTTATGTAGGAGGAATGTCCTTCTTCTTAGGAAATACACACTGAAGTATTTGGGGATGAAGTGTCACAGCATCTATAATTAACTCTTAAATGGTTCAGCAAAAAGTTAAAAATTAAAAACAGAACAAGAGAAAGCAAATGCAGTGAAATTCTACTCATAAATCTAACGGAACGGCATATGGTGTTCATTGTACTGTTCATTTAACTGTTCTGTATGTTTGAAATTTTTCAAAGTCAAAAGTGGGGGAAAAGCTGTGACTGGTAATGAAAATCACTCTTCTGATTCAAGGATTCTGTGTGTGTGTGTGTGTGTGTAAGGATTATCATGGTTTAAGTTTATATTTAGAAATTTTGGAGGTATAATCATTCAAGAAAGCAGATGTGATCATTGTCTATTTAAAACTAATAACAGTTTGAACTGTTCTAATGGCTGGAAGGGCTGCTTAGGAATGTTGCTTCCTGAAGGCGGGGGTTGGCGGCGATCCCCTCTCTGAAGGCCTCCACCACTTGGCAGCAAGCCCTTTGGCTGGACATGTGCCCTGTGAAGAAACTGGGCCGTATGTCTCCCTGTGTTCAGATATAAGCATGGTGCTCTTGGTCCTGCCCCACGCACAGGGTCACCACTGGAGGTGGGAACTTAACACATGGCTCCTGCCAGCTGTCAAGCTCTGTCCTAAGCTTCTACATACATCACCTCCCTCCCTCTGCACAGCCTCCTGCTGAGGTAGGAATTATCATTCCCAGCCACAGGGGAGAAAACAAAGCTCATGAGTGATTACATTTTAGCCCCAAGTCGTAAAACTGGGGAAGCGTGGGAGCTGAGATTCAAACCAGGTCTTTCCACCCAGAAAACCTAACCCTTGTTACAAAGTTGGTCTCTGACTCCACACTGCCCTTACTGGAACGTGAGGCACAAATTCTGGACAGCTTACATTTTATCCACCCGGTGGTGGAGCCAAACTGCCATCTGCTATGGAGAAGCTGGAGGTTGTGTAAGTCTGTACCCATCGAGTCGGGGGTTACCCGGCTTCCAGAGCTGGCCACGATGTTGGCCAAGTCAAACAGTTGGGCTGAATTCTTTCCTGCTTGAGAGCACGGTATGAACAGCTCTGAGGGGCTCTGCTCTAGCAGCCATACTTCAGTAGATGAATCCATTCCAAGCCGCCTTTCTCACCTCTCTTTAAGTTGGCAACATAAGGGTTTTGTTTTTGCTTTTCAGAAAGTGACTCAGGACTTAATTTCCTGAATTTCAATGATCTTGCTTCCTACTGCTGATCCTCCAGGTCTAGCAGTCCTTAACTTTTGCAATGTTCATTCTTTTCTTTTTAAAAATATAATTGAAACTAGTGTGGGTTTTTTCATTTTTTTAAAAAAGATTTTATTTATTTATTTGACAGAGAGAGAGAGCACAAGCAGGGAGAGCGGCAGGCAGGGGGAGAGGGAGCCTGATGCGGGCTCGATCCCAGGGTCTCAGGATCATGACCTGAGCCGAAGGCAGATGCTTAACCAACTGACCCACCCAGGCACCCCTTGTTTTTCATTTTTTCTTTTCCAAGGAAAGCGTTTTTTTTTTTTTTTTTAAGTTAACCTTTTTTATCAGATCAAAATCTACAATAAGAGCTGCTATTTATTGATGTGCCGGAAATTGTACTAAGTGATTTATAAGTATTATATCGTTTGCTTCTTGCAACAACCTTGTGGGTAGGCATTCTTCTGAGGGGAAGTTAAGTGACTTGCCCAGGTCACTCAACGTCTAGGTGGCAGAGGTAGAGCAGAGTCCATGTTCTTAATCACAGCTGCCTAATTATAAAAACGTATGTGTTTATTGAAAAATATTTGGAAAATACAGAAAGTCTGAAGAAACCAATTTCCCTGAAATTCTGTCTACTGAAATAAACCACCATTAACATTATTTTCAACCTTTTTCTCTGCATATATATCTTTTGCATATATACAATATATATTTTCATACAATGTTAACTGAAAAGCAGGGAACGAAACTATACTGAATAATTCTACTTTTGAAAATATCAATAGGGGCAGGTGGGTGGCTCAGTCGTTAAGCATCTGTCTGCCTTCGGCTCAGGTCATGATCCCGGGGCCTTGGGATCGAGCCCCACATCGGGCTCCCTGCTCCGTGGGAAGCCTGCTTCTCCCTCCCCCACTCCCCCTGCTTGTGCTCCCTCTCTGTCTGTCAAATAAATAAATAAAAATCTTTTTAAAAATAAAAAATAAAAATATCAATAAATAGGACTCTTACTCCACATTCATGTCTTTTTTTTTTTTTTTTTTTTTTTTTTTTTAAGATTTT
>NW_023270826.1:1110081-1278404 GCF_011800145.1 Mirounga leonina | reverse complement strand
TTTTTTTTTTTTTTTTTTTTTTTTTTTTTTTTTTTAAGATTTTATTTATTTGAGAGGCACCTGGGTGGCTCAGTAGGTTAAGCGTCTGCCTTGGGCTCAGGTCCTGATCCCAGGCTCCTGGGATGGAGTCCCGCATCTGGCTCCCTGCTTAGCAGAGAGTCTACCTCTCCTTCCCCCCCGCCCCAGGGGCTCCTGCGTTCTCTCTTTCTCTTACAAAAATAAATAAAATTCTTAAAAAAAAAAAAAAGAACTTTGAGTGAGAATGAGTGGGGGGGAGGGGCAGAGGGAGAGGGAGAAGCAGGTTCCTAAGGCAGACACTTAATGACTGAGCCACCCAGGCGTCCCCCATCATGTCTTTTCAATCTAACAAGATGTAATGAGTATTTTCCAATATCATTAAATATTACTCAGAAACATGATTTTTAATGGCCACATTTCATTATGTAAATTTCCTATCATTTAATCTTTATGTTGATACCTTTTCTTCTACCATAAATAAATTGTGGCAAACCTCTACATATAGTTTTGTTCTATTCTTATGAATGGTCAAATATATATTGAGCTCCTAGTATGTACTAGCTACTATGCTAGATATAAGAGAAATAGTGGTGAGCAAAAGAGGCATGGTCTCATCTTTTGGGGAGTTAGCAATCCAGTGAAGGAGATTTAATCCACATTAACCCACTGAGCACAAAAATCCCTGTAAATACATACTGTGATAAAAAGGAAAGGCACATGTTGCTGAGAGCATATACCACCAGAGAGTCTGCTTTCATCTGGGGGATTACAGAAAACCTCTCCAAAGAAGTAATAATGGGCTTGAGATCTAAGTGAAAAGTAGGAGCTGGATGAGCAAGGATGCTGGACAAGAGCATTCTAGGCAGTGGGAACAGTAAGCGCAAAGGTCCCGTAACAGGAAGCAGCACAGGGCACTTGTGGAGCAGTCAGCACAGCTAGAGTAGATGTAGCCTGGAAAGCAAGAGGGTATGGGAGCTAGACAGGTGGGGGAGGTAGCAAAAGGGTGGAGGTTGGTGCCTACAGGCCTCATTGAAGGTCTTTTTTTTTTTTTTAAAGATTTATTAATTGATTTATTTTAGAGAGAGAGCATGCATGCGCACACGCATGTGTGAGTGCAAGCCGGGGCATGGGGGCGGGGGGGGGGCGGTAGTAGAGGGAAAGAATCTCAAGCCGACTCCCCACTGAGCGTGGAGCCCACTGTGGGGCTCCATCTCACGACCCTGAGATCACAATCTGAGCCAAAATCAAGAGTCAACCACTTAACTGACTGAGCCACCCAGGCCCCCCTCATTGAAGATCTTGATCTTTATCCTAAAATGTAAAAAGACTGAAGGATTGTAAACAGGATGAACTCTGAGTTGGAAAGATTCCTCTGCTTACTGTATGGAGGACATGCGGGAGATGCAGCATGAGGAAGCTTGTGAGGAAGCTTGACAATAATCCTGGTGAGAGATGATAGCAGCCTGGGCCAGGGGCACGGAAGAGGTGAACAAATCTGAGAGATCTTCTAGAAGGTAAGATTTGGAGGATTGGTGATGGATTGGTTAAGAAAGTGTGAGGGAGAAGGAGGTGTGGGACTGCTGCCCGGCTTCTGACTTGCAGAACTAAAGGCACAGACTTCAGTCAGGAATACGGACAAAAAAGCAAGTTTGTGGGAGGTAGTACAGTCATGAAGCTGGGTTAGGAAATCTTTTTCTTCTTTTGCAAAGAACCAATTTTTATAATCTTGGTTTAACTTAAAATTTACGAGTTTAATTTCCACATATTTGGGAATTTCCTAAATTACTTGTCATTATTAATTTCTAATTTCACTCCATTGTGATCAGACAACATATTTTGTTTCAATCCATTGATTCAAACCAGAAAGGCAAAGATAATCCTTTCTTTTGTTTTCCCTTTAATCTTCCAGGACTCAGCATGGCACATGGTGGCAGTTACTAGAAGAACCAAAGTATCATCCCTTAGATTAGTTTACTGGTCCTAGGGGAAAACACAACTGTGTAATGGGAGGATCAGACTGTGATCATCTGACCACACTGATCAGTCATGAACTCATTATCAGTGGGACAACCCGATAATGTGTGCACCTGATATGATGCAGTAAGAAGGACACAGAATCAACTAGGAAATAATCCTATCAAAAATGTTTAGCCTGTGTGGGCACCTGGGTGGCTCAGTTGGTTAAGCGACTGCCTTCGGCTCAGGTCATGATCCTGGAGTCCCTGGATGGAGTCCCGCATCGGGCTCCCTGCTCCACAGGGAGTCTGCTTCTCCCTCTGACCCTCCCCCCTCTCATGTGTTCTCTCTCATTCTCTGTCAAATAAATAAATAAAATTAAAAAAAAAAAATGTTTAGCCTGTGTGGCTCAGATGGTTAAGCCTCTGCCTTTGGCTAGGGTCAGGATCTCCAGGTCCTGGGATCAAGCCCCATGTCGAGCCCCATGTCAGGCTCCCAACCTAGTGGGGAGTCGGCTTCTCTCTCTCACTCTGCCTCTCCCCCTGCTTGTGCACTGTCTCTCTCTCTCAAATGAATAAATAAAAAAAAAAATCTTTACTAAAAAAAAGAATGTTTAGCCTGAGTCTAACCAACCTTTTAGATCTAACTGCCAGCTTACAGGAAATGCAGGGAATAGGGAAACAAGGAAAATGACCTCACAGGAAACCATGAGACAAATCCAGAAGGTGGGACATTCTATAGGACATATTGAGTTTCTTCAACAAGTCAGTGGCATTAAAAAAAGGGAAAAAAAAGGTTGTTGGAGACTGTTCTAGATTACAGGAGGCTTAGGAAGAACAAAAACCAAATGTAATATGTGGACTTTGTTGGACAGTGGTTCAAATATACAAGCTGTAAAAAGACATTTTGGGGACAATTAGGGAAATTTGAATATATATCAGGTATTAGATTATATTAAGAAACCATTAATTTGTTAGGTGTAATAATGGTCTCTCTTTGATACACAGCCAGGGCTCAGAATCTCAGGGTCAGGCCCAGTGGGATTCAAGCAGCAGACCTGGGTGTCTACAAGACCAAGAGTAGGCATAATCTCCCCAGACTTATCTCAGCAGTGAGGAGAAAACCTCTGCTCCAGGAATATAGCTGGATAAAAAGTAGGTGCTAGGGCGCCTGCATGGCTCAGTCGATTAAGCATCTGCCTTTGGCTCAGGTCATGATCCCAGGGTCCTGGGATAGAGTCCCACATTGGGCTCCCTGCTCAGCGGGGAGCCTGCTTCTCCCTCTCCCACTACCTGCCGCTCCTCCTGCTTGTGCTCTCTCTCTCTTAAATAAATAAATAAAATCCTAAAAAAAAAAAAAAAAAGTGGCTGCTAAGGGTCTGATGTCTGAAATTACGGATGGCAGGTCTGGAATTCATAAAAATTCCAGTAAGCCCAATAGTTTCTTGGAAAGCAAGGGAATTTCACTGCCATGAAGATTGTTCTAGAGCCCCCAGGGATCCAATGTTATGATTGATTCTTATAAATAAATCAATAATAAGTAAGTCATGTGCTGCCCTACTTTTCATGTGTTCTATGTCACTGTCCAGGAGGAAATGAACCTTTCCTCTTAGCATTCTTGCTAAAACTTCAGCTTTGCTCAGTTCTCCTTCACAGCTCCTTCTTCATGTCTGCACACACAATGTGGGGATATGAAAGTCTGCACTAGTAAATGGAATCTCTTATCTTGCTTTAGAATAGGCTTATGTTGGGGTGCCTGGGTGGCTCAGACGGTTAAGCGTCTGCCTTTGGCTCAGGTCATGATCCCAGGACCCTGGGATGGAGCCCCACATCGGGCTCCCTGCTGAGATTCTCCCTCTCCCTCTGCTGCTTCCCCTGTTTGTACACACTCTCTCTCTGTCAAATAAATAAAATCTTAAAAAAAAAAAAATAGGTTTATGTATCCTAGGAGCTGAATTTCCTGCTACCTTAAAAAAAAAAAACCCGAAGCAGTTGCGATAGTTTGGATTTTGTCTATTTTGTTTTCTGTTAATGTAACTATTCGTAGAATTTATCTTGCTGTTTTATCTAATTATCATCCTAATGAAATCAACCAGAAATTGGACAGCTAGATCACCATAGTTTGGATGGCCACCTACCTAGTTCCACTGACCTTGGTCCGGAAATACTGTGGAAAGTAAGTTTCACAAGTCTTTATTTAGATCTCACTTCTCTTATCTTGATGTAGAGCTTGCAGCCCGGGTCCTACATAACATTTCTAAGTATTGGGGAAAAGAGGAAAGGAGGGAATTTACATTTATTGAGTAGATATTATTGGCCAGGCATTATACTATTTCACCTATGTTCACTCACTTATTTGGGGATGAATATAAAGTAGTAAAGGCAGCTGGCTCTAAAAAATGAAATCAGAGAGAGAGAGAGATCGGGAGGGAGGAAGGGAGAAGCAGGGATGTGTGGGGGAAGCAGGGATATAAAACTGGCAAAATGTTAACAATTACGGAATCCAAATGGAGGGTATACAGGTACTCTGTACTATTATTCAACTTTAACATTTTTTCACAATTATGGGGCACCTGGCTGGCTTAGTCAATGGAGTATGTGACTCTTGATCTCAGGGTTGTGAGTTCAAGCCCCACGCTGGGCGTAGAAATTACTGAAAAAAAAAAAATCTTAAAAAAAAATATTTTTTTCACAATTAAAACAAAATTTCCTAAATACTTAAATGTAGTTATCATATGACCTAGCATATAACTACTAAATATGTAGCCAAGAAATGAAAACTTACATCTGTACACAAAAAAACTTGTACACAAATGTTCTTATTTATGAGAGCGAAAAAGTGGAAACAACTCAAGAGCCCATCAACAGATGAACAAATAAACCAAAGTGGTATATCCGTACAATCGAATATTATTTTAGCTGGCCATAAAAAGGAATGAAGTTCTGATATATGCAATGACATGGATAAACTCTGAAAGCATTCTGCTAAGAAACCAATCACAAAAAACACACATCTTATGATTCCATTTATATGAAATGTCCAGAATAGGCAAATCTCTAGAAACAGAAAGCAGATTAGTGGCTGCCTAGGGCTGAAAGTAGGAGGTTGAGGTGGAGTGATTGTTAATGGGTATGGGGCTTCTTTTGTGGGGCATGGGGGATAAGAATGTTCTAAAAGTAGACTGTGGGGGCGCCTGGGTGGCTCAGTTGGTTAAGCCACTGCCTTCGGCTCAGGTCATGATCCTGGAGTCCCGGGATCGAGTCCCACATCGGGCTCCCTGCTCAGCGAGGAGCCTGCTTCTCCCTCTGACCCTCCCCCCTCTCATGTACTCTCTCTCATTCTCGCTCTCTCAAATAAATAAATAAATCTTTAAAAAAAAAAAAAGATAAAATTAGACTGTGGTGATGGTTACATAACTGTGACTATACTAAAAAAAAACAATGAATTGTACACTTTAAATGGGTAAATTGTATGACATATGGATTATATCTCAATAAAGCTGTTTAAAAAAAAGGGTAACAGATCAAGACTGCCTGGGTTTGGATCCTCTCTATCACTTTCTTTGTCATTTTACCTTGGACAAGTTATTTAAGCTCTAGGCTACAGTTTCTAAACTAAATAGAGGAGTAATAGCATTACTAGCCTTGTTTGGAGGAATAATCTGTGAGATAATCTATGTGAAGTGCCCATAGTAAATTCTCAATAAATGTTAGCTATTATGATGATGATGATGATGATGGATAATCCAACAACCTTAGAGTTTGATACTATTCCCATTTTTCAGATGAGGACTCTGAGGCCCACAAAAGTTAATACTTTGCCCAAGGTCATGCACCTAATAAAGGAGCAGATATTCTGATGACACATGACTGTAAAAGCCAGGCTTTTCCACCATGTAATTTTGCCTGCTAGAGTAGATGTATCTTTTGTGGTATAATATGCATTTATACAAGACGCTTTAAGAATTATGTAATTAGGGCGCCTGGGTGGCTCAGTTGGTTAAGCAACTGCCTTCGGCTCAGGTCATGATCCTGGAGTCCTGGGATCAAGTCCCACATTGGGCTCCCTGCTCAGCTGGGGGTCTGCTTCTCCCTCTGACCCTCTTCCCTCTCTTACTATCTGTCTCTCATTCTCTCTCTCTCAAATAAATAAATAAAATCTTAAAAAAAAATAAATGATATTATAAAAAAAAAACAAACTAGGGGCGCCTAGGGCGCTTGTGTTCCCTCTCTCGCTGTCTCTCTGTCAAATAAATAAATAAAATCTTTAAAAAAAAAAAAAAGAATTATGTAACTAGTCCTGCATCAGACTCCCTGCCGAGCAGGGAGTCTGCTTCTCCCTCTGATCCTCCCCCCTCTCATGCTCTCTGTCTCATTCTCTCAAATAAATAAATAAAATCTTTAAAAAAAAAAAAAGAATTATGTAACTAGCTTTCTCTTTTTCGCCGCCATCCTGCTCTGCGTGGCTGACTGCTTCTCGCCATGTCTTTTCACAAGACTTTCAGAATCAAGCGATTCCTGGCCAAGAAACAAAAGCAGAATCGTCCCATTCCCCAGTGGATTCGGATGAAAACTGGTAATAAAATCAGGTACAACTCCAAGAGGAGGCACTGGAGAAGAACAAAACTGGGTCTGTAAGGCGTCACACATCATGAGATGACACACTTAACTGGCACACGTATTTAATTAAGCTGTGTGAAGATCATGTGTTCTATCATTCTGTAAACATCCTTCCTACCTGGCCATAGACTTGTCTAATCATGGAAATGATTTTTCTCTGTGACTATGCCTCTGCACCAGTAGGTTGGTTCGGTAATAAATGTGAGACCTTCCAGCTCTACTGCTGTTGTGTTTCTGATTTGTGAAGGACTGAATCGCCCCACCTGTCAGATCATGCATAGCACTGTCAGAACTTTCTGCAGTGATAGAAATGTCCCTTGACAACCAAATATGTAAAGTGTGGCTAAGGGGCGCCTGGGTGGCTCAGTGCCTTAGGCCCAGGTCATGATCTCAGGGTCCTGTGATCGGGCTCCCCACTAAGCAGGGTATCTGCTTGCCCCTCCCCTGGCTCGTGCTCTTTCTCAAATAAGTAAATAAAATCTTTAAAAAAAAAAAAAAAAGAATTATGTAACTGCATGTGAGAAATTAATATGCTAAAAAAAGTCTAATTTTGACATAGCTGTTTTTTTTTTTTTTTTAAGATTTTATTTATTTATTTGATAGAGAGAGAGACAGCGAGAGAGGGAACACAAGCGGGCGAGTGGGAGAGGGAGAAGCAGGCTCCCCGCAGAGCAGGGAGCCAGATGTGGGACTCGATCCCAGGACCCCAGGATCATGACCTGAGCCGAAGGCAGTCACTTAACCAACTGAGCCACCCAGGCGTCCCTTGACATAGCTTTTTATGCCAAAGTGATATTATTTAATATTCCCCAAACTGCTCTAGCTCAATCCTCTGACATAGTGATCAATAAGATGACAATTTGTCAGTGTGCAAAACAAGCAGACTTCCCCTCTATCCATGTGGTATATCTGAATGGCCCTGGGCTATTTTTACAGCAAGATTAATGGAATTAATCATGTATTTTCTAGGTCCAGCACAGAACACTTCCCACCTTGTGTTATGGCTATTTACATATATTTCTTCTCTTCTCTTCTCAGCCCAGTTCCTGTAGGGCAGTAAAGAATGCTAAACATAGAATGCATTCACTCAATTGTTTTTTGTTTTTTTTTTTTAGATTTCTTTTTATTTATTTGACAGAAACACAGCCAGAGAGGGAATACAAGCAGGGGGAGTGGGAGGAGAAGCAGGCTTCCCGCTGAGCAGGGAGCCGGATGTGGGGCTCAGGACCCTGGGATCAGGACCTCAGCCAGAGGCAGACGCTTAACAACTGAGCCACCCAGGCGCCCCCATTCAATTGTTTTTGAACAAGTGAGTGAATGAACAAAAAGATGAACAAATACATGCGAGCCACACACTTTAACAGTCATTGGCTCTAATACTGGCAATATACTTTCCTACAGATTGTGCACTTCATGCTAAGGGCCGGATGGAGAGTAAGATTTACAACTAAAGAGTTAAGGTACTCCTCATCCCAGAACTGGACAAAAAGTCCTAATAACTCTTATTAAGCTATAAATTGAACTACCACATATTTCCAAAAGTACTGACTGTTCCCATTTAATCACCTCCCTCTTTACTCCCCTCCCAAAACCATACACATGTACACAGCTGGGATTTTCCTGCTTCTTCCTTAAATTTGTTAAACAATGCCTGATTAACAATCTAATGTAGAATGTAATAGAGCTGTATTTAAGTAGTACACACTGTGAAAAGCCTTCCGGCTACCATAGGAAACCAGTCTAGCTGAGTATTTAAAAAGAAGTCTAGGGCGCCTGGGTGGCTCAGTTGGTTGAGTGACTGCCTTCGGCTCAGGTCATGATCCTGGGGTCCTGGGATCGAGTCCCGCATCAGGCTCCCTGCTCAGCAGGAAGCCTGCTTCTCCCTCTGACCCTCCTCCCTCTCATGCTCTCTCATTCTCTCTCTCTCTCAATAAATAAATAAAAATCCTTAAAAAAAATTATTAAAAAAAAAAAAAAAGAAGTCTAGCCTGCTACAGCCAACTAGACCTGAGTTCTACACCTTCCTGGATGGCAACTGCATATGTGTTACTCAGGGCTGTGTCTGGCACATACTAAGCATGTAGTAAACATCTTCTGTATGAATGAATGAAATTGTCTGCTTTTCTTTGGCTCCTAATCATCTTGCCCACATTTTGTATTAGAATTCCCATTTTCCCAGGTACAGATTTGAGTTCCACTGTGGGGACTAGGGGCAAGGCTTTAGATGAAAAAATAAGAGGGACAGTTGAAAATCCATCCAATTAGAGAAAGAGGAAAGTGAAGGGATTTATAAAAGACCAGAGCTTTTTTATGCAAAATATTATCTACAGGTTTGAGCTCTGTGCAGGTCAACTTAGTTCTCTTTCTTCTGTGGCCATGGTATGGTCCTAAACCTGTCATCTTCTGTTAATGTATGCCCTTAAAGAGGGAAGGGAATGCAAAGCAAGAAGGAAATCCAATACCAATTTTGAGAGGGGGGGGGAAGCCTCTCAAAACACAGGTTCTACTAAGTCAGTGATGTCATCTTTAAAGATGACATAACGTTTTAATGCACTCAAAGACCATGAAGATTATGAGCCTCCCTGATAATTCCCTGACTACAGGCAAAACAAATATCCAGAGATTAAATGAGGCAGGATATACTACTGTAAAATGTGGAAGCACAGGACCGCTTGGATCCTCCACAGTTCACATGAAAGTTCATTCTCTTGTTCAACAACCTTTTTATTTAAATGCTTTCTATATACCAGGAACTATTTTAGGGGCTGGAGATCCAAATTAGGGGCTAAAAGAATGTGAAGCATGAAGAATATCAGGACATATTCAGAGGAGAATGTTGCAAGAAATAATATGGGTAGAAACCTTCTCCGAACCCTGTAAGGCTCCACAGAGTACTAACTAGTCTTTTTCTTCCTTGACAGATAACTTTTTGAAAGAATAATGTAGGGGTGCCCTGGGTGGTTCAGGTGGTTAAGCATCTGCCTTCAGCTCAGGTCACAATCCTGGGGTCCTGGGATCCAGCCCCGTGTGTGTGTGGGGGGGTCCCTGCTCACCGAGGAGTCTGGTTCTCGCTCTCTGCCCTGCTCCCCCGCTTGTGCACATACTCTCTCAAATAAAATGTTTAAAAAAAAGAATAATCTATACCTCTACTTCTGTACAGAATTAAGAATGAACATTTAGAAACTTTTATAGAAATTTGACATGGCCATGATCTCCAAGCCTGTCATCAGTGGACCTGTCTTGTTGAACAGAGTGTAGACCAGTTAGGTTGTCATCCAACTCTCAGGGTACCTTGCACCTGATGCAAGCAACATACTAGTCACGCACAGCAGGACTGCTGTCAGATTGGAAATTACAGATACTGTGCTTCACCACAGACATTCGAAAAGCACTGGTCTATACCACACTGTTTCCACTTCATCACTTGTTCAGTCTTCAAGCCATTTCAAACTGGCATCAGCCCTCCCCATTCTGCTGAAAATGCCACAGGAAATGTCACTGACCTTCTTATGGCCAAGTTTGGTGGATTCTTTTATGTCCTCATGGTATGTGACATCTCCAGCATTTGACACCCTTTGTTTCTGTAACGTTACGGAAGTTGTGTTCTCCCACCTTGCCGACAACTCCTTCTTTCTGTCCAGGCTTCTCTTCTGCCTACTCGTTGGCCTGTTTCTCTTCTCATGTTACACTCACACAGATTACTGCTGGGCAATCTTACTGATGTTCCATGGTTTCGACTACACACTGTTGACTTCTAGATCTCTATTTCCAGGGTTATAAACTTGATGGTACACTAATGTGCTCAGAATATTTACAAAAGAAATCAGTTTAAGTTAAAAAAGCAAGATAAACGGAGAATCCACTTTCTTTTACAATTATTTTCAGAAATTATATATTATTTAGCCCCAGAAACCATTTTTAATCCAAATGAAATATAGGAAACTCTAATATACAAAACAAAATAAAAGCAGTTCCTCTGAAATGGATGTGAGCCCTATTCATTTAGTCCTTTACTTCTTGGGGCTCTCAGGTAATAGCTAAACCATGGGGTTTCTTTTCTTTCTTTCTTTTTTTTTTAAAGTAGGTTACATGCCCAACATGGGGCTTGAACTCACAACCCTGAGATCAAGAGTCATATGATCTACTGACTGAGCCAGCCAGGACTTTTTTAGGCTTTTTTAACTTGGGGTCTTTGGATGCCCAAGGGATCCCTGGAAAGAATTCAGGGGACCTATGAAAAATTACATCTTTTTTTAAAAAAAGATTTTATTTATTTGAGAAAAAGAGAGAGTGCGTGAGAGAGAGCAAGAGGGGAGGGGCAGAGGGAGAGTGAGAGGCAGATTCCCCACTGAGCAGGGAGCCAGCCCAGAGGGCTCAATCCCAACCCTGGGATCATGACCTGAGGCAAAGGCAGACACTTAACTGCTGAGCCACCCAGGTGCCCTGAAAAATTACATCTTTATTTTAATTAACCACTACTTGAAATCTATTACTTCCTTAAACTATGAATATAGACCAAAAAAAAGTTATGAATATAGACCATAAACCACAGTACTATCAGCAGTACTTACGGGCTCGTCACCAATAGAAATCACACATTCAGATCATATTATGTTATTGCAGATCTCAAAGTATCATTTACATTCATCACTACATATTATGGTAGTTATTATATTACCACTAGACACTTATATAATGTGTTAATAAAAAAGCATATATATTAAGGTATCACTTTTGATGGATATATTTTATATATATAAATACATATATATATGTAAATTTTAAAACATTCTAAGTAGGGATCCATGGTGCAAGAGGCTAAGAACGCCTGTAGAAACTCAGGGTTCTGTGACAATTACCCACATGGAACACATAACTCCCAAAGTTCTCTACTTTGGCCCTAGTCCTTCTCCAAAAGGCTGTAATGGAAGTGGTGATTAAAAAGGCCCTTTTTGTTCTTTATTTTATTTTTATTATTATTATTACTTACCTATTCATGAGAGTCAGAGAGACAGAGAGAGAGAGAGAGGCAGAGGGAGAAGCAGGCTCCCTGCCTAGTACACAGTGTGTACTAGGAACTAGTATTTATTCACCCTTATCATACACATACCATGAGAAAAGTAGGGTCCTGATATATTGGAAACTACATGAAAGTTATGTAATAAGGGGTGCCTATAATCAAGCCTCAATGAAACCAAACTAAATGGCATAAAAAACACAGGGAAATTCTGTGGCTCTAAATGTTTATGCACCAAGCCTGAGCAGGGAGCCTGATACGGGACTTGATCCCAGGACCCTGGGATCATGACCTGAGCCGAAGGCAGATGCTTAACCATCTGAGCCACCCAGGCGCCCTGTTCTTTATTTTAAAGAGATATTCAGTGAAGAAAGAGGCTGTTGGAATCTCATTTCAAATAACTCTGTATTTGAGGGGAAAATGTCTTGATTTTTAAAAAAAACATTCTTCTCTAAATGCTATTTAAAGCATACTTCTATGAAATTTTTTCTCTTTCAATTCTTTCTTCCTGTATTCCCTCAATGCTTATTCAATTGCTTATCACTGAATACTTATTAGTTCACAGGTCTATTTTGTCTTGCCAACTGGATTATAAAAGTGCCCTTGAGAAGTTTATTTCTCAGGATGGTGAGAATAGTGTTCTACAAATAGACATTCAATAAATGTTTCCTGATGTGTATAAGGCCTTTCACAAAAGTGAACTTACTTACCATAAAAGCAATAATAAAAACCAATATGGTTAAGCAATGTTTATTACAAGGTGCTGAAAAAAGAGGAATCTTTGGTTCTGGATAGTATTTTGTGAAAGGAATTAAGATATGTTTATAAATAGCTTTTATTTACTAGTAAGAATTAAAAATCTTCCTTAATAAAAAGTGGTCTTTCAGATAATCTGAAAATTCCATTTTCTATCACTGGCAGAGTGGGACAGGCTTTCTCTAATGAGCAGATTATATGAATATTGCTAAATTCTTTTTGATCCAGGAATTCAGCCATGATTTTTAAAACTATAAGATAAATTCTACGTCAAAGATGTTATTTATATCTATAGTAGTTTTAACTTTTTCTTATCTATTGAAACCATTGTTTTATGAACATTACTGCCAATCAGGTTTGTAAATCTAAATTCAAGTAGCAGATGTATGACTTTTTAACCAATGGTTTATTTCAAAATGCTACTTTCATTAAAAAGGTGTTAATATTTTTTCTTTCCACATTTACAAATTTCCTATTAAGTCTCTTCTGAGCCAATCTGATGTTTAAATGATCTTAAGTGTCAATAATACTAAAAATATAGCTAACAATTTCCAAATAGTGGTTAATTTTCTTAACCATTAATTAACCTTTAATTTGGAAATCAATCAAGCCCTGTCACTTCTACATACCTCTTAAATACACTCATCCCAAGTGCATTTGCCACTGCCTTAATTCAGGCCTCCTAACTGCCTCCGATTTCCTCACCCTCCCATACATTCATTCTCAACATGGTCATAAAACGATCAGACTTGGGTTTCAGAAAGATCATGACACTCCTCTGCTTAAAACCCTGCACTGGCTCCTTATCAGGCACAGGTTTCATGTTCGTTAGCACGGTATCTATGGCCCTCAGTGATATGGCTCACACTCACCTCTCCTGCACTTCTCTCATCACAGGGCTTCAGGCTAAACTAAGAAGCTGTGAGGAACTACTTGCAGGGCCTCTGCAAGGTTTTTCCTTTCCCCAGAGCAATCCTCTCACACTGAGTTCTGGTCAACTCTATCACACTTCACAACCCAGCTCACACATTACTTCTATAAGGCCTTCTTGAACCCCATCCAACTTCAATGTTAATCATCCCTCTTCTATGCCTTGTAACATATCATCATACTTACCACACGGCATTGTAATTGTTTAAATGCTTGCCTCTCCTGTATCACCATACTTTTTTTTTTTTTTTAAAGATTTTATTTATTTATTTGACAGAGAGGGAGACAGTGAGAGAGGGAACACAAGCAGGGGGAGTGGGAGAGGGAGAAGCAGGCTTCCCGCTGAGCAGGGAGCCGGATGTGGGCCTCGATCCCAGGACCCTGGGATCATGACCTGAGCCGAAGGCAGACGTTTAACGACTGAGCCACCCAGCTGCCCCCACCATAGACTTTCTGAGACCGTGAAAGGCGCTTCATGTTTGTTGAATTGAACTAAATTTGATCTAATGATCTGAGTAATTGGGAAACAGAGATGGGATGTTTCCAGAATGATTCATAGTGGCCAGGATGATCATGTTTCTCCACGGCAAACATAAATCTTATGTTTCTTTAATCACAAGGATTACCAGACCCTCTTGGAATAGCACACAGAACACAAATGCTTAAATACAGATAGCTTCTGGCTTAGTGCAAAATATATACATTATGTTTTATCTTAAATCTTTTAGCAGAATACAGAGTAAAGGATGGCTTATTTACAGTGTGTACTAGGAACTAGTATTTATTCACCCTTATCATACACATACCATGAGAAAAGTAGGGTCCTGATATATTGGAAACTACATGAAAGTTATGTAATAAGGGGTGCCTATAATCAAGCCTCAATGAAACCAAACTAAAGGGCATAAAAAACACAGGGAAATTCTGTGGCTCTAAATGTTTATGCACCAAGTCAGACAGCAAGCATTCAGGCAGGTGGGATGCGCACTTTTCTAGATCCAAATCTGCTCCTCTGTGACTACGGACCCAACAAAGCTCTCCTTCCGGAGTAAAAAATACTAAGGAATTTACACAAACAATATTGAAAGATCGTCTTCCCTTTTACCAGCACACACCAATGACTTAAAAAACTAGTTTTAGCTACGGATATCTCCGTATTAGTCATAATAGCCTAACAAATAATTTGTCTGCAACATTTAAAATTCGTTCGATTTAACTTTGCTCTTTCCTGTATTTTGCAGATTCTACACTAAACACGTTATTTTTGAAATAAAAATATAATCATTTAAAAAGGTTATGCAGAAAAGTATCAACCATGTTAGTTAGCCTAGCCCATTTTTTAGGGTTTTTCAATGAGACTGTCATTAGAGTTTCTGTTTTACCTAAGGCTCATTTTTTAGAATTCTATTCATTATTTTACATATTGCCAAGAGAAAATCTGAATGAAATAAAATATCCAGCTCAGAGAAGAAAACTTTTTTGTTGCAGTGGCAATGACACTGAATGACACTTCAACTAATCCCAAAACTTTTTTCTATAGCCAGGACACAAGATTATCTATCTAATTCAATCACCTGGTATTTCTTAAAAATTGCTATTCAGTGATAACTATAAGGCATTTTTCTTTAGCAGATAGATAAAAACAAAGCCAAAATTAGGAGGTAAAAACTGTTAAATCAACCTCATACCAAATTTAATCCTAATGCAGCAATTATTCAAAATGTACACATGACTCAATATGCAATAGTATTAAAAACTGTAAATCAACAATTTTACTTTTAAAAATCAACTAAGGCCTGAAAAACCCAGATACATTCTAAAACCTAAATATATTGCAAATTAGGAAAATGACTAACACCAAGTTTTGTTAGTTCCCCATCCCCCTCATGTAAACGGCTTTTTGAAATAGAAACTATAAAGAAACTATGCATCTCTTCATAACACAATTATCAATAAGCAGTAACGAGTAAAGGGATTGTCACTTTCTTTCTAGTTCTTTGATCCATAGATTTTTTATTATTTTTAAAAAAGATTTATTTATTTTAGAGAGAGAGCACACAGGGGAGGGGCAGAGGGAGAGAATCTCAAGCAGACTCTCCGCCGAGCACGGAGCCCAACACCAGGCGATCTAACAACCCTGAGATCATGACCTGAGCTGAAATCAAGAGTCAGACGCTTAACCAATTGAGCCACGGGTGCCCCATAGATTTTTTTTTTTTTAAGATTTTATTTTATTTTATTTTTTTTTAAAGATTTTATTTATTTATTTGAGACAGAGAGAATGAGAGACAGAGAGCATGAGAGGGAGAAGCAGACTCCCCGCCGCGCAGGGAGCCTGATGCGGGACTTGATCCCGGGACTCCAGGATCATGACCTGAGCCGAAGGCAGTCGCTTAACCAACTGAGCCACCCAGGCGCCCTAAGATTTTATTTTTAAGTAATTTCTACATCAGTGTGGGGCTTGAACCTACAACCCCAAGATCAAGAGTTACACACTCCAACTGAGTCAGCCAGGCATCCCTGATCCATAGCTTTATTTTATACACAAAAGGTTTACACACTAATTTGCACATAAAATTCTTTTACACTTATTTCATGAAGTCTACAACTCTTTCATATCTTGTTCCTTGTACAGTATAGCAAAGTCTTATGATCTCTAGAACAAAGTACTCTACTGCCATTTTTACCTTTGATAAAACTAATTATGCCAATTTGGGAACTGACGGTTTTATCTGGTGATTTAGTTTGCTGCTAATAAAAAAAGGTCCCATCAGCTCACAGAAACACATAGAAACTATGGGCAATATGCCCAGGAATTTTGTGATTCACTCAGTAACTATCAACTTCCCAAAGGAAATATTTGAAATTCCACTATTAAGAATATATAAAATGAGGAAAAAGTACTACAAAAAGATAGTAACATTAACTTAAGTGCTTTTTCATGTTAGAAAATTATACATTTGAGGGGCACCTGGGTGGCTCAGTTGTTGGGCATCTGCCTTCGGCTCAGGTCATGATCCCAGGGTCCTGGGATGGAGCCCCACACTGGGCTCCCTGCTCAGCAGGGAACCTGCTTCTCCCTCTCCCACTCCCCCTGCTTGTATTCCCTCTCTCGCTGTCTCTCTCTCTGTCAAATAAATAAATAAAATCTTTAAACAAAAAAATAAAAAAATAAAAATTATACATTTGAACAAAAATCTGTTCCAAATTTTCATGTTATCTGTTCTAAACTTTCATGTTATGCCGAATAAACTACTAAACCACTGTGTATGCATAATCAAATTAGCTGTCAGAAATCAAGAGTAAATGGAAGTATTTATAAGATCTAGATGAAGAGTAATCAAAGCTACTTCCAAGTGAACACATCTAGGGAACATTTAAGAAAAACCTAATAAGCTAGGGCGCCTGGGTGGCTCAGTTGGTTGAGCGACTGCCTTCGGCTCAGGTTGTGATCTTGGAGTCCTGGGATCGAGTCCCGCATCGGGCTCCCTGCTCGGCGGGGAGTCTGCTTCTCCCTCTGACCCTCCTCTCTCTCATGCTGTCTCTCATTCTCTCTGTCTCAAATAAAGAAAATCTTAAAAACAAAACAAAAAACCTAATAAGCTAAAAAAAAAAATGAGCCTATTCACTTTCTTATACACAATTCAAACAAACTGGCTTTCCAAGTCCACAGGAGATGAAAAGCATTAAGAGAAGCTGGTATAAGTAAAGGATAGTGTTAATAGCAAAATGCAGTATCTTAGAGTTTACAAGTTTTAAAGTCAAAAGGAAAGCTAAAGGGGCACCTAGGTGGTTTAGTCGGTTAGGTGGTTTAGACCGTTAAGGGTCTGACTCTTGATTTCGGCTCAAGTCATGATCTCAGGGTTGTGAGATCAAGCCCCGTGTTGGGCTCCGCACTTGGTGTGGAGCCTGCTTATTGTCTCTCTCTCTCTCTCCCTCTGCCCCTCCTCTGCTTCTCTCACTATCCTTAATTAAAAAAAAAAAAAAAAGAAAGAAAAGAAAAAAGAAAAATAATTACCAAAAAAAAATGCATAAAAAAATCCAAAGTTGGGCGCCTGGGTGGCTCAGTCGGTTAAGCGACTGCCTTCGGCTCAGGTCATGATCCCAGGGTCCTGGGATCAAGTCCCACATCAGACTCCCTGCTCTACGGGGAGCCTGCTTCTCCCTCTCCCACTCCCCCTGCTTGTGTTCCCTCTCTCGCTGTGTCTCTGTCAAATAAATAAATAAAATCTTTAAAAAAAAATCCAAAGTTGACTGTTCTGAGGCTAATTACTTAAAAGTAACCATATACTTCAAGAGAAGCTTAGTCAGCATACTACTACCTTATAAAATTGAAATTGGGGGCGCCTGGGTGGCTCACTCGTTAAGTGTCTGCCTTTGGCTCAGGTCATGATCCCAGGGTCCTGGGATCGAGTTCCGCATTGGGCTCCCTGCTCCACAGGAAGCCTGCTTCTCCTTCTCCCACTCCCCCTGCTTGTGTTCCTGCTCTCACTCTCTGTCAAATAAATAAAATCTTAAAAAAAAAAAAATTGAAATTAATGACCTTGAGTCTTTCATACAGTTTCCTCTATTTAAGTATTACATTTTGACATCAGCCTACTTTTTTTTTTTTTAAGATTTTATTTATTTGAGAGAGAGAGCACATGAGAGGGGGGAGGGTCAGAGGGAGAAGCAGACTCCCTGCTGAGCAGGGAGCCCAATGTGGGACTCCATCCTGGGACTCCAGGATCATGACCTGAGCTGAAGGCAGTCGCTTAACCAACTGAGCCACCCAGGAGCCCTACATCAGCCTACTTTTTGATAGTATGACCACATCTGGTTTGCTGGGGACTGTTCCAACTTAAGCCTATTGTCCTGGCATAATTATTAAAACTCTCCCTTTTAGGGGCACCTGGGTGGCTCAGTCGTTAAGCATCTGCCTTCGGCTCAGGTCATGATCCCAGTGTCCTGGAATCGAGCCCCGCATCGGGCTCCCTGCTCCGCAGGAAGCCTGCTTCTCCCTCTCCCACTCCCCCTGCTTGTGCTCCCTCTCTCACTGTGTCTCTCTCTCTGTCAAATAAATAAATAAAATCTTAAAAAACAAAACAAAACAAAACAAAAAAACCTCTCCCTTTTACTCTCAAGAAACGTCCTGGTTTGGGCTGCAAATTTTAGGATCATCCTACAAAGTACTTTTTATGTGCCAGTAACTACTCAAGGTGCTTTCATTTTCCTCAAATCTTATGAGACAGAGTATAATTATTATCTCCTTTTATATATGAACTAAGGCTCTGAGAGGTCGATTTTCCTAAGACCACTCAATAAGTGTTAAAGACCAATATGTGAACAACCCAAGCAGTCTGATACCAAAGTTCTAGTACTTAACCACTATGATACACCATACTATCTCTCCTTAGAAAGATGGGTAGAGGAGCATGGGGAAGGAGATATCCAAGTTTTTGGAAAAAGAATAAGAGGTATCAGCCTTGGGGTATCTGGCTGGCTCAGTCAGTAGAGCATCTGACTCTTGAACTCAGGGTAGTGAGTTTGAGCCCCATGTTGGATCTGTAGAGATTACTTAAAAATAAAATCTTAAAAAAAATTTTTTTTTTCTTTTAAAACAAGAGGTATCAGCTTTCTGGAAAATGTGTTTATCCAATCCTTACGGTTTCCACAATTACACAAACTGACAATACTGAAACATCTAAGAAAATCTTTGAAGTGTAAAATTATTTCAGACTTTTATGACCATGGGCTTCCTTAGGAGACAAAAATTCCAAGACTATTTTTCAAATATTCTTGAGACACTATTTTGAAAACATACTAATTATGTCCTGTTGAAGAAAATCAGATTATTTCATTTTTTAAAAAAAGAAAATTAGTAACTCACTGTATGTTACATAAATGCAGAGTGAAAAGTATACTGGACCGGAATCAGCTTTGCTACTCAATAGCTGAGCTGTCCCTTAACCTCTCCAGACTTCAGTTTCTTCATGTGTAGCAGAGGAATATGGTTAGCTGGTTAAGAGGACCTAAGGGGATTAGATGAGTTTCAGGTGTCTTAACAAATACAAAGGACTATATAAATTTAGGATATTAATAATAAACAGTCATAGGTTTTCAACAACCTGGATCATGACTCATGACAAGTACTCCATACCAATATTTCTCTAGCTTTATTTCCTTTTATTTTTTACTTCAAAATTATTTGGGGGGAAAAGACTAGTTAATGGATTGGTCATACGTGAAAAAGAAAACTACACTAAAAAGATTAAGAGCAGTCACGAACATCAACTCAGAGGCTACACTTTACTATATTCTGAAAAACCAATGCCACATACCAGCTAATTTGTCCTTAAACTGTGAGATTAAGTGGAATAATTACAAAAATGAAGAGGTTCAAAGACTTATAACAAATCTTATTTTTAACATGGTTCTTTATCTATTTAACTACACGTAGAATGGTTTAACCAAATTACGTTTACATAGCATTTTCCTGTTTTCCAAAAATAATTTCCATAGTTGATCCTCTACAATGAGGTATGATGAATATTATTCTTATATTAAAAAAAAAAAAAAAACGAAACTGAGGCTCAGAAAGAATAATTTGCCCAATTGCTTTATGACAAGAAATTGGAGTGAAGGGATGACTCCCAATTCTACATGGAAAAAAGCAATTTGGATGTTCTAGAGCAAAAGAGAAGCCTCAGACATCTTTATTGGCTGACATGAGACATGGAACATGTATAAATTCAAGCTGTCTGAAAAAGCAATGTTCATTGGAGCCTGCCTGCACATCTCTAATAGTTTTAATATTCATAGAAAACTTAATATTCATGTTTGTTTGGATCTCAAACTATTATTAACTGTACAAGCAAAAATAGGACCTTTAAAGAGCAGAACCAGATTATTTTTTCAGAGTGGTAAACCTAATGAAGGGTGTTCCCAACCCTTCTATGATTGACCATTGCTGAGATTATTCCTTAATAAGGAAACACTTAAAATAATTTTCTCCCAAAACTCATTTGCTAGACTTCATAAACTAGCTGCTACAGAGGATCTATATCAGGAAACTCAAACATATGAGGCTTTTCTTTCAATCTACTAAAAAGGGACATTAAATACACAATGCTGGCCACATTATTTTAGATAATGATTGAAAACAACAGCTGATGATAGCCAGTTTGGGACAAATGCCTACTGTTCCCATTTGTCTGAAAATGTTAAAATTAATCGCTATAAATTACAAATTTTCAAAGAATACTGTTATCTGCAAATGACAAAGTATACCAACTAAAATCCTAAAAAAGACTAAAGATAATGGTGCCTCTTTGATCTGCAACATTAGTTTTTAAAATTTTAATGTTCTGAAATATAAGTAAACACATCTCAACAGCTTTATATATTTTCATACATTTTATTTTTTTAAACACTTATAATTTTGCAAGCTAGCAGTAAAATATTGAGGGCAATATTTTACTAATTAGCACCGTATACCTTTTAAAGCTGACTGGAACATTGTTTCATTGTAAATGACTGTAAAATAAAATGATCACTTCAAATGCCATATTAGTCTCAAGTAACATGTGAACCATTAATTTTATCATTATTTTTGGCGTTATGCACAAAGATGTATTTCAAAAATGAACTTAGTATCAGTTCTGTCAGTCGAACAAATCAAAGTACCACAGTTTAAAGCAATATTTGACCTCTGAAACTATTATATGAGGCATATAAGAAAGCTGATAAATCAGCTATAAAAATAAGAGATACTACATAACTTATTTAGAGTCCCTTATTTTTTAGAATGAGGAAAATAATGAAAAATTCCATGGTATAAGAATCAGTTACACATACGGTTTAGTATATGTCATTATTGTCATACTTTCCTTATGAGTTTAACCTTACCAAAAAGCCATGAAAAACGTCCAGGATAACTCACAGGGACAGCTGGAAGCCTGAAATAAGATGGCTCAGTGCGAAAGATCCCAAGCCATTCATATAATTTTAAATGGAAGCCTAGACATTTAACTCCTATTTTTGTTTCCACCTGAAAAAAATCTTCTGAAAATCTGGGAAAATATCTAATTATACTCAAATCACTTTCACACATTTAAAAAAAAAGGGAGTTTTTGTTTCCTGTTTTCTGAGAAGAGCACTCTTCAGAGCTATGGGGTTAAGTTCTAAGCCACGATTGACTGCTTACTAGCATGCCTGTTTTGCATACCAGTAGAATCAAGTCCAGTTTTGCCATTTGTGGATAACTATGACAAGATACAAAAGCATGTGTTTGCCATAAATAGCTCTGGCTAACAGCAAACTGCTCACACTGAGCAGATCAAATTCTCTATAAGGAGAGCACTCTGGACCACAGCCAAATCCCACTACTAATGTTTAAGACTGCTACATCATTTTTTTTTTTCAATTTGCAAAATAAATTAAGAAGTAATAGCTGAAATAAAAGTTCCTAAACATGAAAAGTATTAACTTTTGAAGGACATTTTATAAATGATTTTCATTATGACCAAATATGCAGTAAGAGCTCCCTGCTTCTACTACTCAATTACTCAGAAATGCAAACGTGAATTAAAAAATAACTACCCTAATTTACCCAGAGAACAAACCTGGTATTGAAGAATATTTATGTCAAAGTGCAAAAAATAACTTCTGATCTTCATATTAACATATAAGGAAATAAATAAAGTAATGCTTATAAAAGTATCCCTCTATAACAATAATATTTTCTATTAATTGGCTTTAGAATATTTTTTAAACTCAACAAACTGGAAAATATCATGAATGTTGTACAAAAAAATTCGTAAATGACCAGTGCAAAGATTAATAATAGCTGTTTACCCTAAAATTTGCTTCACATAACATTTTGCAAAATGTCCAAGGAAAACAAGGCAACGTTCTGTAATATGCCACAATTTTTATTGCAACGTGGCCATTATTGTGAGGGTGGGGAGTCTGATCTCAAAAACAATTTTCCATTTAAGGCTCTTTTATACAGAAATTGCCATCATGACTGATATTCAAAATATTTTTAGTGTTGCAAAACTTACATGGTAAACGTAAACTCCTACACTTATTCAGTAGTGTACACTCAATGGAAAACAAAAAGGCATTAGTAACAGCTATTTCTTTTAAGATACGCAGGTAACAGGAATGAATACTGAGGTACTAGGATAAGTTGATGACACAGTTAACAAAACTTAATTGGCATTCCTTTTCGGGGGGGTAGGGGGCTAAACTCATTACAAAAAAAGTGCTTTCAAATGCATAGTGTTATATCTGTGCTGCCATGTCACAAAAATAGGCTTGCCAAGGCAGGTGAGGTGTATGAATGCTTGAGCCTCACAGAACTGCAATCAAGTGCAACTATAAATAGTAATACTGAATAAAGTTTACCATCTGACCAGTGGATAATACTTTCAAGGCATTCAATCAGCTTACCCTTTGCAGTATTCTAAGCTATTCACATTGACAATCACTTTCATTGTAGTGCTTGCTGCAAGGGAGGCATATAACCAGTTGTTTTGGCTAAAATATGATGGGAAGGCATTCCTTGGGTTCTACATAAAAATAACAGTATTAAACAGTCTAATGGCAATCACTGATAGGCTGCTTACATGAATGATATTTCCTTCATTCACGGTATTGGAAGGACCCAGTGGGAAGAGAAAGAAGAAAAAAAACAAAAAACAAAAAAACAAACACCTAATACTATTTCAATTGATTGAGCTGGAGAAATGGAAGCTCCTTAAGATCCAGATGGCACTTGACTGTCATTTTATAAGGGTTTTCCTTCAAGTGAAACTACTACGTTGCCTCCCAATTTCTCTCCAAGTGTTGAACGGTCCTTTATATCATCCAAGCCATTTACTTGCCACTCATGTTTAATACCTAAAAAGGAAAAACATTATCCCATTATCTTATTATAATTAAGAAAGAGTAATTCCTCTGCACAAAATTTTTAATGTTTGTACCTGTAAATTTCTTTTTAATGGCATCTTTAGAGCTAGCATAAATCATCTTGCTTTTTAAAGGTGCACTTTCAGGAGCCCTACAGAAAAAAAAAAAACAACAACACAATTGTTGAATCCCACTTAAAAGAAAAACAAAGGCAAAACTGACTATGTTAATAACAATCCTTGCATTTTAAAAGTACTTTTTCTTTTGTTTTTACACACCAGAATATAAATACTAGGTCTTCTTTCTTAGACTCTTTTGTTTCGTATGTGGCATCGTACAAAGCATATCGGCAATCATTCAGAGGTAGCAACTTCACAAAAGATGTGTAGGGGTCCTCTACAGTATCACCAATGTCACCCACCAAGATCTGCTTTGCTTCCTCTACAATTATTTGTCTTTTGTCATCGCTTAAACAGAAGAGAACTGCTTTCTTTCTTTTTTTGATCTCCTCTTGTGTAGAAGATTTCCTTACTTTCATATCATTAAAAACTTTGATGACTTCATCATTCACTGTAACTCCAGAAGCCTGAAATAAAAAAAGAACAGTAATTCAGAACAAGTATTTCGGTTTTAACCAAAATTACTGTTTGCCTAGGAAGGATTCACTTTAATCTGGACATCAAAAACTGCATCGTACCACGCAAGCAGTCCAATCAGATTTGCCACATTTTAAATACCAGTTATACGAGACGCACCGAAGGATTCTAACTCATCCTTCCCCATTCACCCTTTTTAAAGGGGTTTGGAGGTTGAAGTAAATGGAAGGTAGAGGGAAAGGGACAAATACAAGCTGTCCCATCGCTGAAATGTTTCCTATTTCACTGGGTGATGTCAGAGCTTCAGGAGCAACAGCAAAAATACCTTCTGTATTGTGTCAACTCTGCAGGCCTTAAAAAAACACTTTTGGATTTCAGTTAAAGCTTCTACTATTTTTTTTCTTTAAAGTCATCCTAGCCAGTGCCGTTTCCACATAAGGAAAGAGAATCAAGTGTGAACTCCAAACCGCCCACGGCTACAACATAATTGCCTCACAGCTCAAACGCAGACACTTCCAAACTAACGGAGCTAGTGTAAACGCTTTTTACGGCGAAAAGGCATTTTAAAGAAGCGTCTTCTCCCCTCCTTTATCTCCTCTTAGGGGTTTTATTACAGCCACCAAGACCCTCAACCGAAGGCCTTCGGCAGGGCTTTAGAGCACTTACCAATTTCAGAGGCGAGCGCTAAGTAAAATAAGGAAGCCCGGCGCAAACTCGGCAGGCGCGGGACGAGCCCCGCAGACCCTCCCGCGCCGCGGGCCGCCGCTCCCAGTGCCTCGACCTCTCCAGACGCCTCGTGTCCGGCGTAAGCCCCGGCCCCGGCCCCCGACCCGCGTCCTCCTCGCCCTCAGGAATCCCAAGAGCGGCGGGGCCCGGCCTGATGGCGGGAGGCCCGGCCGGCCAGCTGGCTGGAGAAGAGAGCAGCGGGGCCGCAGGCGCTGGAGCCCACACCTTTAAGGCGTACATCGGGTTAAAATGGCGGCCTCACTCCCAGGGCCCTGCAGGGCCGCGCGGGGGTTTTGCTCGGCGCGTCCCGGCCCTCGGCCCCCCGGGGCGGCGCGCCCGCCTTACCATAGTGCCCGCGGTTGTGGCTGCGGCGGCGGCTCCGACTCCGGCTCTGAGGCACTGGCAGGAGGAGAGGGAGGGGCGTGCGCGCGGCGGCGAGTGCGGGGCACGCCGGGAGCTGCAGCCCGAGAGGCGGAGGCGGCGGCGGCTGGGGGGCGGCGGGCGAGGCGGTCACGTGGGCACGCCCCGGGCCGGCCCTTCCGCCTCCCGGCCCCGCCCGCGCCCTCGAGCTGACCCCGGCGCGCGCGCCCAGTCGACCCCGGCGGCTGCGCGGCGTGGCGGGGGCCCGGGGGGCCTGGCGCAGCCGCCTCCAGCCTCGGGGCAGCACTGGTCAGCCGGCCGGGAGGGCGCTCGGCTCCCAGAGGGGCGCCTCCACACTGCCTCCGCGAGGGCGCTGCTCCCGAGCGTGGGGGCCGGCGGGGGGAACGGTGCGCCAAGGTGTCTTTGTTGTAGTCAGTCACCTGTGGTTTCCACCGAAAGGGGCTGGATTCCAACGTTTTGAGGTTTTTTTTTGGAAAACCCACGTTGAGAGACGCCGTGAATTGTTTAGGTTTTCTTCCTCCAGTTAAATGAGAATAAATACTATAGGGGGTTACCCCAGTTGACTGAATTACTCAGCAAAAGCAATATGATAAACTGAAGTGGAAAATCACTTTCCCAAAATCTGTGGTTGACATAATAACAATAGGGGGAAAATTGGGTAGTAACATCCCTTGGTAATGTCCTTTTACATATTAGACTTAATAGGATATGGATGTACTCTTTCCTTCGTGAAGCCCCAGCTATGACAGCTGATATCAAATAAATGGACCCAAGAGTAGAGATTCCTCCTTCTTGGCAATCACGACCTCTTCTAGCAAAGCCCGCATAACTGAGCCAAGCCTCTTCTCTAACTAAACCTTTTTGGTACTTAGACATGTATCCTATTTATCATAGAAGAAATGTCACTCGGGCATCTGGGTGGTTCAGTCGTTTAAGAGTCTGCCTTTGGCTCAGGTCGTGATCCCGGTGTCCTGGGATCAGCCCCACATCAGGCTCCTGGCTCAGCGGGGAGTCTGCTTCTCCCTCTACACTTACCCCTGCTCGTGATCTCTCTCTCTCTCACTCAAATAAATAAAATCTTTAAAAAAGAAAAGAAAAATGTCACTTTATACTTCGAGGAAAATTTTCACAAAGATTTAATGCTTCATGGGTTTATAGGAAAATATTATAAATGAAACACTTTATGCACTTATCTATAATGAAAGAAAGATTTAATGAAGTGTTTAATTATTTTGGGTTGATTTATGCTACCTTTTCTCCTGAATGTTTACTATTTCTATCTTTCTTCATATGTAAAATTGGTAAAAGAAATTTAAAGCTCTGATAAATAAACTTATTTTGTGAAAAAGACTTGCACTAAAAAAGCACACTTGTGATTGCCTAAAACTGTTGGGAACAAAATAGTAAGTCCAGATAAACCTTGATACAAACTAAGCCAGAAGTACAACACGTGGGCAAGAACTTTGGGGCTGGGAGTTGGGAGACTTGGGTATTAATCTTGGCACTACCCCTATCTCTATAACCTCGAAGGACGTTCAACCCCACCAACATCTCACTAAATTACCTTTAAATTATCTCTCATGAAAAAAAAAGCTCTCATTAAATTATCTTTAAAGTCCTTTCCAGCTTTAAAATCCAGTTTCCTAGTATACCAGTGTTTCTTGGGAAATGGTGTGTATATTTTCTCAGGATTAAGTAAATTTAGGGATGGAAAGTCATAATGAGGAGGGATTATGCCCTAATTTGTGTGATAAATCCTTGTGTCCAAATTTAATGTATTTTAAATGGACCATGTTAGGTATTGCCCAGCAAACATAGACCTAGTTTTTATGTCCACAGCTTCTGTGTATTTTCTTTTTTTTTTTTTTAAGATTTTATTTATTTATTTGAGAGGGGGAGAGAGAGAGCATGAGCTGAGGGGGTAGGGGCAGAGGGAGAGGGAGAAGCAGACTCCCCACTGAGCAGGGAGCTCAATGTGATGCAGGGCTTGACCCCAAGATTCCTGGATGATGACCTGAGCCAAAGGCAGACACTTAACTGACTGAGCCACCCAGGTGACCCTTGTGTGTATTTTCTTAATGGAAAGATTGACTTAGTTTAGAGACAGAATTTCCCAGTGTGTAAGCCTGAATCCTAAGCAAGTGGATACAATACTTTATATTTAGCTGGTACTTTACAATTTGTGAAACTGTTGGGGAAGAAAAACTTTCCTTTGCCCTTTAAGGTCTTCTGGCTGGTCTAAAATCAGATTGGCAAGAGACAGATTAACAGAGGAAAGTCAAATTTCATTTTGTACATGAGGGAATCCAAATAAACATGAGATTCCAAAGACAAGTCAGGAAAAATGACGTACATATGTTTTGGGTTTTGTTTTTGTTTTTAAAGAATTTATTTATTTATTTATTTGACAGAAAGAGACACAGCCTGAGAGGGAACACAAGCAGGGGGAGTGGGAGAGGGAGAAGCAGGCTTCCCGCGGAGCAAGGAGCCCGATATGGGACTCGATCCCAGGACCCTGGGATCATGACCTGAGCCAAAGGCAGACGCTTAACGACTGAGCCACCCAGGCGCCCTTGTTTTTGTTTTTTAAGTAAGCTCTACACCCAGTGTGGGACTTGAACTCATAATTCTGAGATCAAGAGCCTCATGCTCTATCAACTGAGCTAGCCACAGGTGCCCCCAAACAGAGGCATATATGTCATCCTAAACTAAGGAGAAGGGGTAGGAGTCTGGGGCTTCAAAGGAAAGGAAGACAATTCACAGGAAGAAAAGAAAGAGTAAATGGTAAAAAAAAAAAAAAAAAAAAAGTTTGCTGGGCCGTCCAGAAACAATGGGACATAGAGAGGGCTTTGATCAAATAGGCCTTGCTAGTTTTCTCTCTATTACGCCTAGTTCATATTTTAATGTAGTTCTCTGTGGTGATGGCTCTGTTCCTTGAGTAGATCCTCTATCTAAATTCCTTTAGGCAGCTAGAGGGGAAGCTCAGAATTTCTTCCTGTGTCTTTTGGTCCTTGATTATTTTTAGCTCAAAATAATCTGCATGCCAAAGTGGCACATCTTAGGGCTACTTATTCTCAATGCCTGCAAAACCTTTCGCTTTCTTTATCTCTCTTGAAGTTCCATGGAAATCATGGAGAATGGATCTCCAGTCCTCCAAACATTTGCTCGTCTGGGTATCAGGCACTCTTCTCCTTCCTGGACTCTTCCTCTCAGGGTCTCCCTCCCTCCACAGCTTGAAATTTGAAACAAAGAGATTCCATAGAGTCTACAACCCTGACAGAGGCCAGGTCTGGAGACAGGGACCTAAATTAGGTGTCAGAACTGCCATCAAAATTGGGGATTCCGAAGATGTTAGTCACCCCCAGCTGTGACATCAAACCCTTTCCAAACCCTTACTCCCTCTCCCCCACCCCACCACCCACTGGCAGAGTTGATATTTTCCATACACTAGAATTCTTTTCCCAAAGATATTTTTGTCTTTGCACATATCTTGTTGCATTGTACTAGTTTGTTTATGTGTTCTGCCCAGTGCTAGGTTCTAAATTCCTTAAGGAGCTGAGTCCTACTCAGTCTTTGAATTTCTGGAACCTGGAATATAGTAGGTGCTCAATAGATAATGAAGTAATAGATTTAAGATGCTTTAGTGCTATAAAGAGAGCAAAAAGGAAGCTCTTGAAGACTGTGAGGTCTTTCCACATGCCCTTGTGAGGCTGGCACTTAGAACCTCAGGGCCAGTAGCAACTCCTTTTCTTCATGTCTGTTATTTATAACCAGAACCTACCACCACTTGGTAAAGGGATGGCATTACCAAGAATTGCTGCATGAATTTTGGATCCTGTGTAGTGGAGGGATCTGAGTGTCAGACATCATATATGTGGGAAACAAAGGCAGAAGAAAAATTATTAAATTTCCTTACTACTTACAGCGCATTGACACGTCCTTGAAACAGGCAGAGTGACATTCCTCTAGGGACTCAGCTGCTTCAGTGTTAATACTTTGCTAAGGGCAAAAGACAATCTTAGCCTGACCCCCAGAATCCTGTAAGTCTACTTTAACATATAAAAATTCCTTTGGACACTTCCTTTATCTCTATCCCCCTCCCAAGATACATGTTGGCAATCATCCCCCAGGCATATGACCCACCGATATACATCATGACTCAGGTTTTATTAGACAGTAATAAATGACCTTTTCTGGGGCACCTGGGTGACTCAGTTGGTTAAGCGTCTGCCTTCAGCTCAAGTCATGATCCCAGAGTCCCGTGATCAAGCACCACATTGGGCTCCCTGCTCAGCAGGGAGTCTGCTTTCCCTCTCCCCCTCCTCCTTTTTTCTCCTCCCACCCCCGTGCGCGTGCGCACACTCTCTCTCTCTCTCTCTCAAATAAATAAATAAATAAATAAATAAATAAATAAATAAATAAATAAAATCTTTTTTAAAATGACCTTTGCCTAGCATATAGGTAGCCCCCTCACGGTCCTGGAAACCTTGCTTCCAAAATTCCTTAGAGACTTAACGCTATCTCTAACTCTTTCCCAACTTGAAAGTATATAATGGGCCGCTCCTCATGACCCCGGTGCAGCTCTTCCTACCCACGGGTCCTGTCCTTGTGCTTTAATAAAACCACCTCTTGCACCAAAGACGTCTCAAGAATGCGTTCTTGGCGGTGGGCTCTGAACCCTCACGTTTTTCCTACATCAACATGTATTAGTTTCCCATGGCTGCCATAGCAAACTCCTGTGAATTTAGTGGCTTAATACAAGTTTATTGTGTTACAATTCCAGAGGTCAGAAGTCAGAAATGAGTCCTGCAGGGCTAAAATCAAGGTGAAGGCAGCCCTACTTGCTTTTGGAGCTACGGGAAGAAAATTCTTTTCCTTGTCCTTTCCAGCTTCTAGAGGCTGCCCACATTCCTTCGCTTATGGCCCCCAGACAGCTTCAGTCGTCAAGTCTCTGATTCTCTCCTGCCTCCCTCTTTTACTCCTGAGGCCCATTGTGATTATTTTGGACCCGCTGGATAATTTAGGATAATCTCCCAGCTCAAAATCATTAACTTAATCACATCTGCAAAGTCTCTTTTGCTGTTAAGGTAGCATAGTCAAAGGTTCTGGGACTTAAAACAGGGCCATCCTTTGGGGATGTTTAAAAAAAAAAGAAAGAAACAACAAGCCCCAGATAGAGTCATTTGGCCCCCCGCACCCTGTGACAGCAAACCAAGAATTATGGTTTCAACATATCCCAGGAATATGAATTCTTCAAAGTCAATCTGGAATTTTCTGATCAGCACCAGTGAGGTGGTCTGCATGATACAAATCCTACTGTGCCTCCCGCCCAGAAGATGTCCTGGCCTGCAACAGACCTTCCTTTTGCTAATAACTCCCTTGCCCCACTTTCTTCTATAAAAACCTTCCACTTTGTACAACTCCTCAGAACATCTCCGTACTTGCTAGAGGGATGCTGCTGGATTCATGAATCATTTAATAAAGCCAATTAGATCTTCAAACTTACTTCAATTTTTTTTTTAAGATTTTATTTATTTATTTGACAGAGAGAGACACAGCGAGAGAGGGAACACAAGCAGGGGGAGTGGGAGAGGGAGAAGCAGGCTTCCCGCGGAGCAGGGAGCCCGATGTGGGGCTCGATCCCAGGACCCCGGGATCATGACCTGAGCCAAAGGCAGACGCTTAAGGACTGAACCACCCAGGCGCTCCTTGAATTTTGTTTTTTAACCAGGGCCATTATTCTGCCTACCACACCACATCTGTTCCCTTTAGCAATTTCAAGCCCAAACAAATAACAGGTGGGACAGAAGGACCCTAAACAATCCAGTTCTAGAACTCACATCTCAGCTCCAGTTTTCCATTTGCTGGACCACACGTGGAGGGCAGCGGTGCACCGCATTAGGACTACGTCAGAGTGGCCTCACAGAGGATGGATCTGAATGGAATCTTAGCTCTGACACATGGTAGTGGCACAGTCTTGGGCCATTTACTTCGCTGCTCTGAGGCTGTTTCTTCCTGTGTGAAAAGGGGATTATGTCATCTCCTCGCTCTCGGAATTACGGTGAGGATCAGGTGAGATAAAGTACGTAAAACTCTTTCCAGTACAAGAATAGGAACCCTAACAGCCATTGTTAGTAACAGTGTGGAGTGAAGGTGAGAGCATGATTTTACCAATGATGGGGTTCAGGGCAGGCTGCCCCCAAATATGCCACTTTGGCATATTGATTATTTTAAGTTAAAGTTACTTAAGAAACATCCAGTGCATCCCTGCTCAGCGGAGAGCCTGCTTTTCTTCCTTTCCCTCTGCCTGCCGCTCTGCCTACTTGTGCTATCTGTCAAATAAATAAATTAAAAAAAATAATAAATTAAAAAAAAAAGAAACATCCAGTGCAAACAGCACGCACTGATCATCCTTTGTCCCCCTGAAGGCAGGAAATAATCTCCTCTGTGAAAGGTACCCTTCCTGTACCAGGAGGTAAAGAGACATCCTATCACCAGAGATAGCAAATTCAGGGCCAAGAAAGCTGTATAAACAACGCTTGTTACTTCCTCACTAGTTAGGTACCCTCAGGTCACGCTTCTTTGTCTTGGTAATTGCTCACACGTTTATCATTTCTTTGCTTAAAAGGGATGAAAGCTGCCTGCCTTGAGTTTCACATTTCTATGAGCTCCTGTGTATGAAATTAAGTTTGTTTTTCTCTTGTTAATCTGTTTTATGTCCATTGAATGATTAGGCCAGCCAAAGAATCTAGAAGGGGAGAAAGGAAGTTTTCCTTCCCTACACCAACTCACAGGTGGCAGTCGTGAAGCAATCCCAGGTCTCATGGGTATTGATTTGTAAGGCTTAGCTTAAGTTGGTTTATTCAAGATACCTTAGAAAATCGGAAAAGTGAACATCCCCGATGCATAGTCTCCCAAGAAACAAACTAGCCGGATTTTCTGTGGCATATAAAAGTTTAGAGTCATTTTTCAAGTCCTGTCGAAACCAATGAATCTGAAAGATTATGCAGACAAATTCTATCCTGGCCCCATTCACTGTCAAGACACATCACAGCTCCCACAGCTACTTCCTGACAAAGACAAATGTAAGCGTAAAGACATTTGCCACTTCAAAATGTACCTTTCTACCCACATGCCTTCTTTATTCTGACATCTCTCCTAACCCACGCCTGAGCTAAAAGACTGGTAAGGAGGCAAGTCAAGTATTTTTCTAAATTCGAGTTGGAACTTAGAAGGAGAAAATAAACATAGTGGGAGATGTGTGTCAGAGTCTGATCTCTGTGACTCACTCTCTGATCCACAAAACTCAGTTTGGGTCTTACACGTCTCATTTCTAGTTCTTTCTAACTTAGGAACATGACCTCACAGTAAAGGAACTTAGCAGTTTACGTCACATGATGAAGCAGTGAGGTAGAGTCCCGCAGTGCAGGGCAGGAAGTAGTGAAATGTTTGAAACAGTTGCAAACTCTGTATTCATAGATGCTAGTTTTGATTTATTTATTTTAAAGTATGTTTGAAAAAGATTTATCTATTTTAGAGCGAGAGCACGTGTGTGCGCAGGAGGAGGGGCAGAGGGAGAGCGAGAGAGAATCTCAAGTAGACCCCTCGCTGAGCGTGGAGCTGGATGTGGGGCTCGATCTCACAGCCCTGAGATCATGACCTAAGCTGAAATCAAGAGCTGGACACTTAACTGACTGAGCGACCCAGGTGCCCTGCTAGTTTCAGTTTATTAACTCACAGACACATTTATCAGATTCACCTATCATTGATTTGCTACTAATCGAATCATGAGAATAAGTAGCAACTGGTTACCTAAATTATACAACACCTACAAAAACAGCATCTGAGAAAAGAAACTTGCTTGTAATTTATTTAAGGTGGAAATCCTTTGTTTAGCGTACTTTATTACAAGAGCTGTAGATTTTTATTCTTTATTTTATTTATTTTTTTTAGATTTTATTTTTAAATAATCTCCACACCCAGTGTGGGACTCGAACTTACAACCCCGAGATCAAGAGTAGCATGCTCGGGGTGCCTGGGTGGCTCAGTCAGGCGTCTGCCTTCCGCTTGGGTCATGATCCCGGGGTCCTGGGATCGAGCCCCCCATCGGGCTCCCTGCTCCACGGGAGGCCTGCTTCTCCCTCTCACAATCCCCCTGCTTGTGTTCCTTCTCTCACTCTCTCTCTCTCTGTCAAATAAATAAATAAAATCTTAAAAAAAAAAAAAGAGTAGCATGCTCTACTGACTGAGCCAGCCAAGTGTCCCCACCAAAGCTGTAGAGTTTTAGGTTACAGAAATCATATAGACACGAAAAGCATTCCATCCGAAAACTATTATGTTAACAGACGTGAATAAGAGTAGGCAAGAGAACAAAAACTAAATCAAGAATGACAAAAGCTTACTCAGTCACTCGTTCTTTTGTTTCATTTATTGAGCACCTCTGCTAGAAGCTGAGAATGCAGAGATAAAAATAACATAATTCCCGCCTGGAAAAGAGTGAATTCTGTGAAATTACAGCAAGGAAGCCAATGTCTATGGAAGAGTTGCATGGGTTGGGAGCACAAAGGAGGGCCACCAGCTCAGTCTGGAGGGAATTGGGTCCAAAGGGACAAGTGCAAGGTCACTAGGCAGATAGGATAAAGGGCATGCAAAGCAGAGGGAACCGAATGTACAAAGCCACAACAGTATTCTACAGGCAATGAGAAAGACAACAAAGATTTTTCAATTATTTTTTTTTATAACAGCTATATTGAGATATTATTCACATATCATAAAATTCACCCTTTCAAGGTGTACCACTCAGTGGTTTTTAGTATATTCACAGTTGTGCAACCATCATGCAATCTAAGTTTAGAACATTTTTATGGATCCCAAAGGAAAACTCCACAACCATTTTGAGCAGTCATTCCACATTCCCGCCTCCCCTCAGGCCCTGGCAACCACTAATCTGGGAGGATTTCCCTGTTGTGGACATTTCATATGAATGCAATCATATAATACATAGTTTTTTGTGACTGGCTTCTTTCACTTCGAATAACATTTTCAAGGTTCATCCATGTTGTGCCATATGTCAGTACTTTGTTCTTTTTTAGGGTCAAATAATGGTTGTATGGATATAACACATTTCCTTTATCCATTCATTAGTTGATGGGCCTTTCAGCTGTTTGCACTTTTTGGTTATTGTGAATAATGTTGCCATAAACACTCATGTACACATTTTTGTGTGAACACTTATTTATTTTCATTTCTTTGGTGTATATACCTGGGAGTGGAATTACTGGGTCGTATGGTAACTTCACATTTAACATTTTGGGGAGCCGCCAAACTTTTCGAAAGTGGCCACCCCATTTTATAATCTCATTCACAATGTTCCAATTTCTCTACATCCTTACCAACACTTGTTATTGTTTGTCTTTTTTTTTTAAAGATTTTATTTATTTATTTGACAGAGAGAGACACAGCGAGAGAGGGAACACAAGTGGGCGAGTGGGAGAGGGAGAAGCAGGCTTCACGCAGAGCAGGGAGCCCGATGTGGGACTCGATCCCAGGGCCCAGGGATCATGACCTGAGCCTGAGGCAGACAGGCAGACGCTTAACGACTGAGCCACCCAGGCGCCCCTTGTTTGTCTTTTTTTATTTTAGCCATCTGAGTGAGTGTGAAGTGGTACCTCCTTGTGGTTTTGATTTGCATTTCCCTCATAGCTGATGATATTGAGCGTCTTTTCATGTGCTTATTGGCCATTTGTGTATCTTCTTTGGAGAAATATCTGTTAATACCCTCAGTTCATTTTTCATTTTTTAAAAATTTAAAAAAGATTTTATTTACTTGAGAGAAAGAGCAGCACAAGCAGGGGGATGGGCAAGGGAGAGAGAAAGGGAGAAGCAGACTCTCCGCTGAGCAGGGAGCCCCATGTGGGGCTCGATCCCAGGACCCTGGGATCATGACCTGAGCTGAAGGCAGATGCTTAACCGACTGAGCCACCTGGGTGCCCACTTCCCAGTTCATTTTTTAAATTGGTTATTTGTCTTTTTATTAAGTTGTTAGAGTTCTTTATATACTTTGGATCCAAGTCCCTTATTAGGTATATGATTTACAAAAAAATTTCTCATTCTGTGGGTTGTGGGTTGTCTTTTCAGCTTTTCAGTGATGTCCTTAGAAGCAGAAAACTTTGAAAATGTGATGAAGTCTAGTTTATCTAGTGTTCCTTTTGTTTCCTGTGCTTTTGGTGTTATATCTAAGAAACCATTGCCTCACCTATGTTTATAAAGATTTTCTCCCATTTTTTCCCTAAGAGTTTTGTAATTCCAGGTGCCTGGGTGGCTCAGTCGGTTAGGCGATTGCCTTCAGTTCAGGTCATGATCCTGGAGTCCCGGGATCGAGTCCCACATCGGGCTCCCTGCTCAGCGGGGAGTCTACTTCTCCCTCTGGCCCTCCCCCCTCTCATGTACTCTCTCAAATAAATAAAATCTTAAAAAAAAAAAGAGTTTTGTAATTCCAGCTTTACATGTAGAGCTCAAATTTGTTTTTTAAATGCCATTATAGGTACACTAGCAATCACATTAAAAACTGCTATCAATTTTTAGATTTATAATTGCTTACTGACAAATTGAACTAATAAGAAAGCAATTTCTCTTGCCTTTCACACTTTGATGGCAGGTCTTAAAATTAATCTCTAAACAAATATATCAGTAGGGGCACCTGGGTGACTCTTGGTTTTGGCTCAGGTCACGATCTCAGGGTGTGGGGGACCTGGGGCTCAGCAGGGGAGTCAGCTGGAGGTTGTTTCCCCCTCTACTCCTCGCCCTGCTTGTGCACTCTCTCTCAAACAAACAAACAAGCAAACTCTTGAAAAAATATCAATAGCATATACATAGCTTTTTCTTTTTATTCTTTGATGTTTTTAAGTATGTGCCAAGAATTGTGCTAGGCACCGGACAGAAGATGAAGAAAACAAACATGGTCCCTGCTTTCATGCAGCTTAAAGTCTGTTGAAAAAATAGCAGGGGACTTAAGGAAGATTTCTCATCTTGAAGAGCATTCCAAAGACAACAGCATGAAAAAGAGGCTCGGTCTTTTGGGGAAAAGAAAAAGCCAGTGAAGCTACAGTGTAGCAGACAAGAAGGAGAGCACAACAAAATGAGGCTGAAGTGGTTAGGGGCCAACTAATGCAGCAACTATAAACTTGTCCCAAACCCTGGGTTGAAGCTCCCCCCGGGGTCCCAGCAAACTCCCTGGGCGAGGGGCGGAGGCTTTCGGTTTTAAGGGAAACACAGCGACATCTCTCGGACACCGCGGGAACTTACCAGCTCGAGCGTTTACACTTTCAACTTCAGATCCGCGGTTCCTTTGGATGAGTTTTCCGCTGTTGGTGGGATTAAAAAGCTACTCCCTCGAGAGAATCCGTGTGGAGCAGGAAACGAGGGTGGTTGTGTACAATCTGATGCCAAGGTTTGAGAAGTTATGTAGCGCCCCGCAGGCGCTCTTAGGACATAAATATTAAGTCACTTGGACTTTGCTTAATAAACAGAACTGTTAGGTATTTCTTTGGGCCTAAGAGTACCTTGAAAACAATTACTGGGATACTAAGGGCACCTTGAACAGAGAAAATTTGGCAGCTTCTACTGTTAAGGACCTTCGGGTTTTATTCTGTGTTACAGGAAGCTATTAAAAGGTTTAAAATAAGAAGAGTGACATGGAGTAAATTATAGTATCTTCTAGTAAAATAATAGTTAAAAAATCTAGACATTTAACCTAAAGTGATTCTATCAGTTACTTGTTTAATTATCACAATGTCTTAGGTTTAAATTTCGAAACTCTAATTAATTAGGGACTCCTGCGCTTTCCTCCCTAACAGACAATTTTGCCCCAGGGCTAGAGGCCAATCAAGAACCAAAGCAGAGGCAGGTGTCTTTCAATGACTTAAATTGTTTCTCCCTCCGCAAACTCTGTCTACATATTTATGCCAGCTCACATACTTTATAAAATTTTCTGTAGAGTTATCTTTCTTTTCCTTATTTGTAGCAATTCTTTATGTGTTCAGTATACCAGATTTTTGTCTGTTGGAATATGCATTGCAAATATTTTTTTAATTTTAAATAAAATTTTTAAATTTTAAATAATTTTTTTAAATTTTTTTAAATTTAAAAGATTAAATTTTTTATTTTTTTATTTGTCAGAGAGACCCAGGCGCCCCACTATCTTCTCCCATTCTCTGGGCCATTTTTTCATTTTGTTTTTGGTGTCTCCTAAGGAGTTAGAAAAATTATGTGATAGAATGTATCAGGGGCACCTGGGTGGCTCAGTCGTTAAGCGTTAAGGGTCCTGGGATCAGCTCCCATATTGGGCTCCCTGCTCGGCCGAGCAGGGAGCCTGCTTCTCCCTCTCCTACTCCCCCTGCTTGTGTTCCCTCTCTCGCTGTGTCTCTGTCAAATAAATAAATAAAAATCTTAAAAAAAAAAAAAGAATGTATCAAGTTATTCCTTTAGGTTTGTGCCTTTTCTTTTATGTTTATGGTTTGTCTTCCCCCTTCCTTCCTTGATCCCTCCCTCCCATCTTCCTCCCCCTACACTTCTCCTCCTTCTCCTCCCTACTTCCTCCTTCTTCCCATCTTTTCTCCTTTCTTTCAAGAAATCCTTCCCCACTAGATATTTGATGAGCTTAAGGAATCAGTATTAGTCTTTTTAATGTAATGATATTGAGGTGATTTTTGTTTAGGGTCCCTTTCCTTTTAGAGATACATTCTGAAATATTTACAGATGAAGTAGTGTGATGAGGAAGTTCGTTCCTTTTTTTTTTTTTTTTTAAGGTTTTGTTTATTTATTTGTCAGAGAGCCAGAACAGGAGAGCACAGGCAGAGGGGAGCGGCAGGCAGAGGGAGAAGCCAACTCCCCGCTGAGCAGGGAGCCCCATGTAGGACTCGATACCAGGCTCTTGGGACCATGGCCTGAGCCGAAGGCAGACGCTTAACCGACTGAGCCACCCAGGCGCCCCACACGGAAGTTCATTCTATCTAATTTGTGTATGTTAAAATTTGCCCATAATAAAAAAAGCATATATATAATATAGAGATGAAATCCTTTTCAATCTTGATATAAAAATATTTTCCTATATATTCTTCAAATAATTGTAAAGTTTTATTCTTTGTATTTAGGCTTCTAATCCCTGGGTGACTCTGAAACACCACCAGAGAAGAGCACCAGAGAACAGGCTTTTATTGGGCTATCCAGAGATGGTCAAGAAGGAATGCCTGTGTGGTTGGCTGCGTCCTATGACAATTTTTATCCCAGGAAAGTTCTTTCCAAACCAATGAGGACAGCTTGCCTTTGCTATGTGGAGGCATATTTTTGACCTAAATTTGAAGAATGAGGCCCATTATCTTCTACAAATAGGAATAACCAAAGGAGTATTTTACATTTATTAAAAGATTTTTAGACCCTGCTCTTCTTGGTCATTTATTTTTTGGCCATAGGTCAGAACATTTAAAAAAATGTGATAATTGCATTATTTATCTAAGTAAAATACTTTTGCTAAAGCTTCATCTCAAAAAGTTAGCTCTTTAAGATTCTGCCCTTGGAATTCCTACCTTCAAAGTAACATGCACATTTAGAGACGAAGGGCTTCTTTCACATTTGGGTGGGGGCAGTGGTAGATGTTTTTAGATCCAGTAGAAAAAAGTTCAAGCTAAGAGTCTTTGATCTGCTGGGATTCCTAACATATGTGAACTCTCAACACGCTTTCTCTAATTCTACCAGATGTAGCCATAGCGAGTCCATCAACTTCTAACTTGCAGTAGTTATAGATCTCTTGCTTTCTATTATACAGGATGGATTTCCAGATGTTCTTTTGATTTGTAGTTTGTTCATTTCTCTCCAAGAAATTGTCAAGAGATGGTCTGGACTGGTGGACCATTTATCTTTGTTCTAAAAGATGGCATTGTTAGGCCACCCAGTAAGTTAAACAATGAGAGTACTTTGCAGACTCTGACAGAGTTGGTTTAGACTTTAGAGAGAAAAAAAACTGAGTTGAAATGGAGGCTTCTGGCTCTGGATATGATCTATCTTTGAGAGTATGTGAGAATATGTATTCCACTGTTGTTGGGTGGAGGGCTCCATGAATGTTGAGTAGATCCTATTGATTGATGGTGTTATATACTTGCTGATTTTCTGCCTAGTTGTCCTATTATTAATTGTTGAGAGAGGAGGGGTGAAGTCTCCACCTGTAACTATGGATTTGTCTATTTCTCCTTTCAGTTCTATCAGTTTTCGTTTCCACATGTTTTGCATCCCTAAATGCATACACATTTAGAATCACCATTCTTGGTGTATTGATCCCTTTATTATCATGTAATGTCCCTTCCTGTCTTTGGTAACCTTCATTGTTCTTAAGTCTATTTTACCTGATATTGATTTATATAGCCACTCCTGATTTTCTTTAATCAATGTTTACATGCTTTATCTTTTTCCATCCTTTTACTTTCAAGCTACCCATATAGTTAAATTTGAAGTGTGTTTCTTGTAGACTGCATATAATTTGGCCATGTGTCTTAATCCATTTTGTCAATCTCTCTTTTTAATTAGTAGATTATTTATTTGAACACTTTTAGGTTTACATAAAACTAGAGCGGAAAGTAGAGAGTTCTCATATACTTCCTAATCCCCATCCCCAGTTTTCGCTCTTAGTAACATCTTCCATTAGTGTGCTACATTTGTTATAACTGATAAACCAATATTGATACCTTATTATTTTTTTTAAAAAGATTTTATTTATTTATTTGAGACAGAGAGAATAAGAGACAGCATGAGAGGGAGGAGGGTCAGAGGGAGAAGCAGATTCCCTGCTGAGCAGCCAGCCCGATGCGGGACTCGATCCCGGGACTCCAGGATCATGACCTGAGCCGAAGGCAGTCGCCCAACCAACTGAGCCACTCAGGCGCCCTTGATACCTTATTATTAACTAAAGCCCATAGTTTACATCAGGATTCATTCTTTGTGTTGTACATTCTATGGGTTTTAACAAATCTATAATGAAATACAGCCACCATTACAGAATCATACAGAATAGTTTCACTGCCCTAAAAAGCCCCTGTGTTCTATTCAACCCTCTTTTACTCTCTCCCTCCCAGCCCTGGCCAATTTCTTTTGTTGTTGTTCTATTTTTTTTTTTTTAAAGATTTTATTTACTCATTTGAGACACAGAGATACAGAGAGAGAGAGAAAGCATGAGCAGGGAGAGAGGCAGAGGCAGAGGGAGAAGCAGGCTCCTCGCTGAGCCAGAAGCCCGATGTGGGGCTCAATCCCAGGACCCTGGGATCATGACCTGAGCTGAAGGCAGACGCTTAACCATCTGAGCCACCCAGGCGCCCCGTTGTTCTATTTTTTTAATCGGTATAGATTAAGCCTGGGTGGCTCGGGTCATGATCCCACGGTCCTGGGATCAAGCCCCGCATCGGGCTCCCTGCTCAGCGGGAAGCCTGCTTCTCCCTCTCCCACTCCCCCTGCTTGTGTTCCCTCTCTCGCAGCCTCTGTCCAAAAAAAAAAAGCATATAATTATTGCTTTGTTAGGGTTTATGTCTACCTTTTTTTTTCTTTTCTGTTCCTTCTCCAAAGATGTACGCGTCCCAATCCCTGGAATCCCTATGAATATGTTACTTTACATGGCAAAAGAGACTTCTAAAATGCGATTAACTCAAGGACCTTGAATGGGAAGATTTTCCTAGTTGTGTGGGCAGATATAATCTACTCAAATGGGTCTTTAAAATCAGAGAAAATTCCCTGGCAGTGGTTAGAGGAAGATGTGATTATTGAAGAAAGGCACAGAGAAATGTTATGTTGGTAGATTTGAAGATGAAGGGGGCCATGAGCCAAGGAATGTGGGTGACCTCTAGAAGCTGGAAAGAGCACGGAAATGGTTCTTTCCTAGAGACTTCAGGAAGGAAAGCAGTTCTCTGAAAACTTTATTTTAGCCCATGAGATTTGTGTCAGACTTCTAACCCACAACTAACAAGCTTATATCATCTAAGCTGCTAAATTTGTGGCAATTTGTTACAGCAGCAATAGAAAACTGAAACTGTTTCAGGTGTGTTTGTAGTTGCTCACTGAAGCATTCTTATCATGGTGCTTTATATTTTTCTTTTTTTAGATTTAGTTATTTCAGAGGCAGAGAGAATTCAGGTGGAGGGAAGAAGGGGAAGCAGACTTTCAGATGAGGATGAAGCCCAACGTGGGGCTCCATGCGGGGCTCGACCTCTTCACCACGGAATCATGACCTGAGTGGAAACAAAGATTCAGACGCTTAACTGAGCCACCCAGGTGCCCCTATCATGGATGCTTTAAAATCTTTGTCACATAGTTTTGTCATCTTGGTGTTGGCATCTTTCTCTTTTTCATTCAGTTTGAGATCTTCCTAGTTCGTGGTGTAATTTTCGACTGAAACATGGACATTTTCGTATTATGACTCTGGACCTTATTTAAATCTTCTTGCTTCGCTGGCTTTCTCTGATCCCACTGGCAGGGAAAGCCTGGGAACTGCCTTGTAATTGCCAGATGCAGTAGAAATCCAAATTTCCCACTCAGCCTCTTATGACACCAGAAATGGGGTTCCCATTATTGCTGGCCAGTGGTGTGAGGCTAGGCGCCTCCTGGTCTCCACTGACGCTGTGGGGGAGCAGGGAAGTACGTCACTACTGACTGGTGGGGATGAAAGTCCAGGCTCCCTTCTGAGTCTCCACTCACACGGCTTCAGTGGGGGTGTTGGGGCACCTCATTTTATCCTAATGAGGGTGGAAGTCTAGGCTCCCCACTTGATTTTTGCTGGGTGTGTGGGTAAGGCCAGTTTTTGTCTGTGGTGTTTGGCTGGAATGGAGTGTTATTGTCCAAATGCTTTGTCTTACTAGGCTGTTCCTTTGCCAGTCCTTTGGCTAGGAAAAGCTTTTGTCGTGGCTTTTGTTTTGTTTGTGCCATTTAGAATTTCCAGATGCCGGCTTCTTCAGTATCGTCTGGATATATGAGCCAAAAACAAAACCCAGGGAACTCATCACTCTTTCCTCAGATCCCAAGGTCCCCAGTCAGTCTGCCTCCTCTCCAACTTTCAGGCTTAAGTTTGCTTTATACATAACATCCAGGGGTTTTAGTTTTTAGTTTTATAGCAGGAGGATTAGGGAAAAGGATGCTTACTTACTTCTTTATCCCAGAAGTAGAAGTCTGCCTAAGGATCATTTTTAAAGTTTTTTTTTTTTTCCTCCTTATAGGTTTTTGGACATTTTAGAAAATTTTTTTTTCCAATCTACATTTTTTCTTTCTCCTTCTTTCTTCCTTCCTCTCTTTTTCTTTCTTCCTTCCCTTCTTTCTTTCTCTTTCCCTCTCTTTCTTTCAGATTTTATTTTTTTAAGGTAATCTCTACATCTAACATGGGGCTCGAACTCATGACCCTGAGATCAAGAGTGGTATGCTCTACTGAATGAGGCAGCCAGGCACCCCACCAGTCTACATTTTCTTTTTTTTTTTTTTAAGATTTTATTTATTTAAGAGAGAGAGCGAGAGAGAGAGAGAGAGAATGAGTTGGGGGAGCAGAGGGAAGAGAAGCAGACTCCCTGTTGAGCAGGGATCCCCTCGTGGGGCTTGATCCCAGGACCCTGAGATCATGACCTGAGCTGAAGGCAGATGCTTAACTGACTGAGCCACCCAGGCGCCCCTAAATTGCCAAGTTTTCAGACAGACTTTCAAACTCAGTAATTCAGTAGTTAGCCAGAATTTTCCTTCTTAGTATTTAGTCTACAAGAAAAGCAAATATATAAAAATTAATATTAAAAAGTGAAGAATATTAAGTAATCAGATAATTTACTATTAAAGTGTATATTTTAGAATTCTTGTTTTTGTTTTGTTTTTTAAGATTTATTTATTTATTTATTTGACAGAGAGAGACACAGCGAGAGAGGGAACACAAGCAGGGGGAGCAGGAGAGGGAGAAGCAGGCTTCCCGCCGAGCAGGAAGCCCGACGCAGGGCTCGATCCCAGGACCCTGGGATCACGACCCGAGCCGAAGGCAGACGCTTAACCATCTGAGCCACCCAGGCGCCCCTATATTTTAGAATTCTTTCCTGAATATTTAATATACTATTAAAGTAAAATTTTCATTTTTTAAAAGAGATTTTATTTATTTATGTGACAGTGAGAGAGCGCACAAGCAGGGGGAGTGGTAGGCAGAGGCAGAAGCAGACTCCCCGCTGAGCAAGGGAGCCTCATGCAGGACTCAATCCCAGGACCCTAAGATCATGATCTGAGCCAAAGGCAGATGCCCAACCGACTGGGCCACCTAGGCGCCCCTAAGGTAAAATTTTCTAAGAAATTTGGTTATTGGCATATGAAATGATTACAAAAATACCAAGTTATAGTTGTGAACATATTCATTCAAAGAATCCAGAGAGCTGATCATCTCAAAGCATAAGAGAGAGACACGAAAGAGGGGTAACTACCCAAATAAATAAACCTAATTAAATGAGAATATAATATTGTCCAGATTTAGATGAGCAAATAGAGGGATCACTCTACTGCCTCCCAAAAAGGGAGGACATCTGTCTTTTGCATCCTAAAAGGAACAGCTACTCCTATGAAACTGAGGCCCCTCTGTATCTTCTATACCTAAGAAATAGCACTTTCTATTTTAAAAATTTTTGAGTGGTATTTTTTAACCAGGTAGGCATATTCCAAACTTTCTTTCTTCCTTTTACTGAGAATCCCGGTCACAGACTGCTACTGTTCCTCATGGGAGGTATCTTACTCCTCCAAAGGTTTGGGCTGAAAAAGATGCAAATCACTGCCATAGAGACTCACGTACAATAAAACATTAGTTCCTATGGTCAGTATGTATCATGTGTAATAGTTCAGTTCTGATTTGTAAAAATTCCAGATTCAGAATACTTGAAAAACATGTATCATTTTATTTGTACACTTAAAAAGTTGTACACAGAAACTTGTAATACAGTTCTATAAAACTGGAAGAACTGTCAGGGAAAGGGGGGGGGTGTTACCTTTTATTGATTGATCATGAAGGAAGTTAGAGAAATAAAACAAAAACACAGTAAAATGTTTAAAAAAATTAAAGAACATTTTCCAGGTACAAATTTTATAAATACAAAACAAATTCACAAATTATTTTGAATGCTAAATAAATATCTAGTTAATAAACTCAGACTTAATACCTCCAGCCAGCACTGGTACAGCACTTCAAGGATATAAAATTGGATTCATTCATGTGTAGTGTTGAAAGAATGTGCTCATTAAACAATTCTTAGACATATATACTTTTCTAAACTGTGCTATAATAGAAGATGTATCTGTATACAGATAAATCTTCCTTAATACCACTTCTAAAAAAAATCAATGACAAAATAAATCACAGGTGAAAAAATACTTTCAAAGATATTGGGACACATGAATGATCTCAAAATGTACAAAAACCTCTGTAAACCAGTACTGTATCCAATACATCTATCAAACTTATTAGATACTGAACAAAACTGTAGCAAAGGAAATCTTTCCTACATTCTCCTGAGTGCTTAATATTAAAATTGAGAATATAGTGCAGGCCACACTTCAGTGTGGTCAATCAGCTGTTATTGCTTTATATATATATGTCTGCTTTAGAGCATGATTTAATGTTCCATTTTCATGAACAATTTGTTTTCCTCAAATATATCCTTTAGAAGGACAAAATTAGATTCGTGACTTTTTTGCAGCTGGTGGTGTGCTAACTTGATCCACATTCCCAGGCGTGACATGGAGTCCAAGTTTTTGAGCCTGAATATGAAAAAAGGCTTGAAGCCTAGTTCCAGCTTTTGCTTCACTTGTGTTACGAGGGTTGTACTCAAAGCAGTTCGAAAACATTAACTCAATATCATCGATAAATTCCGCTAGAAAGAAAAAACCAAATGAGATTAAAATAAAAGTACATAAACTCTAAACATAATTTTTTGTTTATATGATATCTGGAAATGTCATGAAGAAAATGGAAGCCCACTTTTTTCTTTAGAAATTGAAGCCTCTGAAACAAGGCAGCAGATCTAAAGCTTTTAAAACTGTTTAACTACAAATGCTTTAACATTGTACTACTGAAACTATGCAATTATGTAATTAGGAATGTTACATAATTGCGCACAACTTCTATTAAGATCAGATTCTACAAAATATCTAACTCATTCAAACCCCTATCCATCTTTCATCTACATAGACAAGCATTTTAGAGACCTCCTGGGATGCCAGCTACACAATCCGTTGATATACATCATTTAAATAACAAGAAAAACAGCAGTTACCTCTTTAAACAAAAATAATTATCAGAGAAAAACATAAATTACTTACATGCTAATTTATATTCACATTTGTTCACTTTTTCACGAATTATATTTAAGGCAATGGGCTTTTTGATGATGTCGTAATAGTCTGGGACCTGTAAAATAATTCAAATATATCTCTCCTATAGAAAATTTATCAGAGATAAGTGGTCAAATATGTGAAGGTTCTGCACTTAAAAGCAACTGAATGTTAATCTCTGAATACTATTATTCCATTAAAACCACTTAATATGTTTCAGTCACTATAATGTTGTAGAAGCTTATCTGATACTATAAAAAATGACAACTTATTGTGAAAAGAAAAAGCTTATGATTCTGCTTGTGTGCTCTTTCTCTCTGTCTCTATTTCTCTCCACAGAGATACATATATGTATCTATCAAGTTATTTAATGAGCATTATTGCATTTGTAATAAATAATAAAATGTATGTAACAAAACTTAATTCAGCGCAAAAACTACTCAGGAAAAATGAGTTAGAGTCAAACTGAGATTTAATTTTTATAGGATGCTATTCAATGGTAATTAATCCTTCACATTCTTGCTCTAGCAATCTCAAAGTAGCATTCGGAAGGTATCACTTTTTCATTCAGAAGCCTTCACCTAACACACCTAACAAGTGAGACCCTTTATAATCTACTTGTGCCTCTAACACATCCGTTGTTCCATTCAAACTACCCATCGTTTCCCATATTCTCACTTCTGAGTCTTTAACTTACCATGCCCTTTTCATGCAATGTCCTTATTTCATTTCTCACTGTTGATATTCCACCTATCTTTAAGGACCAGACCAAACAGTTCTTCCATTAAAAACTTTTAAATTCCTGCTACTCCTTCCCTCCGAAATGCTCAAATCAATCTCTTTTCTTCTCTACTTCTGGAAGTCCATTAGAACTTCTATTACAGGGGGATGGGGTAACTGGGTGATGGGTACTAAGGAGGGCACGTGTGGTGATGAGCACTGGGTGTTATACGCAACTAATGGATCGTTGAACACTACATCAGAAACTAATGATGTCTATATGATGGCGACATAATAAAAAAAAGAACTAACCTGATTCTATAATAATAAAAAAAAGAACTTCCATCAGCACCATAACACTGTCCTATCTGCTGCAGCACACGTCACGTTCTGCCCCCCGTACATAAATAACTCCAAAGCCAACTCAAACGCCTTAGTTTTAGGCCATCTGTTTCCTAAGAGTACCTATCTTCCACATTAGTGTTTTCACACCGTGGTCTCTGGACCAGCGCCATCAGCATCATTCCAGACCTAGTGAATCAAGAACTCTGGGGTGAGGACCGGTTACCTGTGTTTTAACAAGCCCGCCCAGGTGATGCTGGTGAAGTTTGAGAACAGCTGTTTTGCATAACAGAAGTCAATAGCAGCCCACAGTTGCATTAAATCTACTCATACTCAGTACACAGAATAAACACACTGAAGCTATTTCAACATTACTGTCCTCATGCATGAGAATCAGTCAGGGTTGGAAGGCGCTGAGGAGAGAATGCTCTCGAATGCCCTTGCTTTCAGTGTAGAAACTAACTTTCCAAGTGTTTAAAAAACAAAGTATATGGTGACTAATGGGTGGTTTTGACTACCTCAAAGTTGCCAAGCAGACTAAATCAGGTAATGTACATGAATACATTTTATCAGGGTTTTTTTGTTTTTTTTTTTTGACAGAGAGAGACACAGCGAGAGAGGGAACAGAAGCAGTGGGAGTGGGAGAGGGAGAAGCAAGCTCCCTGCAGAGCAGGGAGCCCAATTTGGGGCTCGATCCCAGGACCCTGGGATCATGGCCTGAGCCGAAGGCAGACGCTTAACGACTGAGCCACCCAGGCGCCCCTAACAGGTTTTTTTTTAAATCTAATTTTATTTTATTACGTTCAGGTTTAATGATATTACCTGGATTTTGGAAACGAGTCTCAAAAACGGCCAGCTGTCATCATGCCGTACCAGTTCCACAACAAGTTGTTCAAAAGCAGACAATTCATGAACTCCTCCTTGTCGGCCTGAACTCCTTCGACTCAGGGTCATAGGAGAGGATTCTAAATAAATAAATAATTTTAGGTGATAACAAAGCAAAATATTTGATCACTACAAGCTAAGTGGGTATAAAAATATAGCCTAAATTCAAACAGAAAATTGATATTCGATATATAGTGAGATAAATTAACTTACATTCTGAAACACGAAAATCTGGACTAAATATTCACTCTTTCCTTTGTTTTAAAAAAGACTTTATTATTTATTTTTATGATTATTAATTTTTTTAAAAAAGTTTTTATTTAAGTAATCTCTACACCCAACATGGGGCTTGAACTCACGACCTCGAGATGAAGAGTTGCATGCTTTTCTGATGGAGCCAGCCCAGTACCCCTAAAGATTTTATTTTTAAGTAATCTTTATATCCAATGTGGGGCTCAAACTCACAACCCCAAGATCAAGAGTTGCATGCTCCACTGACTGAGTGAGCCAGGTGCCCCCACTATTTCCTTTCTGATCATAAAATTTCCAAATTAATTAAACATTCAGTGGGAACATGTTGTAAAAACACTGAATATAAAAGAAAATTCTTAGAACACAAAGTTTATAGATTATTTTTTAGCCCATTTTATTAAAAATATTTTTTCAACTATAATAAAAAGCAAGCAAGCAATTCTCCAGAATTTCCTGAAACACATACTTGGGAAAGCAACCTCTTCAGATCTAGCAAGTAGGCCTCTTTATAAATTACCTTGCATAAGAGAAATGTAATGTTTAATAACGAAGTAAAAGATTATCTTAAAGATAATCTCCCTATTTATTTGAGGGAGGGAGAGGGAAGGAGGGAGAGAGAGAGTAAAAGAGAGCAAGTGGGGGGTGAGCAGAGGGAGAAGGACAAGCAGACTCCACACTGAGCATGGAGCCTGAGGTGGGGCTTGATCCCACGACTCTGGGATCACAACCGGAGCCAAAATCAAGAGTCAGTCCCTCAACCGACTGAGTCACCCAGGCGCCCCTCTTATCTTAATTTCATATGGGGACTTCCTTAAAGCAAAATGCTTTCTCGTAAAACCTAAGGTATATATAACAAAATCTAAAGTGTATGAATTAGTATAAAAGGGTAGCATAGTTCATATTATGAATTCAGGTGTTTAAATTCTCTACTTAAATGTAAATGCATACATTTCCCCTTTCGTTTGTCACTGGAACCAGGTTAGTAATTTTATAAATCAATCAAAATTTTTTTTCTTAGCAGAGTTTTTTAGAATACAAATGTTTTGGTATACTATGTTTCCAAACAGCCTGAAGAAGAGCAAAACTGATAGGTAAGGGGATAGGAAAAGCTAAATTAGATCTTGGTGCCAAGTTACCTGATACAACACCCTTCCACCACCCTGACAATCTAGTGACTGCATAAACAGACTGTCTTCCATTCTTTCACCAAATGAACTCCTTAATCCTGTCATGTATTTGAATAATGCAATACAACCTACCTATAGTTCTTCAAGGAACAGTATCATTTTTTATGTCTAATTTCATTTTCTGGAACTATTAAAGTTTTATTACTACTGACATTAAAAGAAAAAAAAGAATAGAATCAAAGAGATAAATAGATTATTATTTGGATAAAGATTACTATAAACAACAATTATCAGAATTAAAAAGATAGCCGATGATCACTCCCTAACAATATTACTCCCCCATTTCTCCCCTGACCCCAAATTCAGTATGTCAGATAGGAACCTTCCCAAATAACTGAAAGTAGCTTGTCTAGGTGATGATGAGTAGGTGTATTTTAAAGGAGAAAAGGGTAGAAGAGAATGAAATGTGTTATAATGGGTTCTACTGACACTACTGAAATATTGGCCAAATCTCCCCATTAGAAACAGGACGCTGCAAATTTCTCACAACTACCTTGCTACCCTACTAGAAAAATACCCATAATTTACCTTATTCCCCAAATAGCTGCCCTTTCGATGAATATTATGCTTCAGGCCAGGTTGCTCCCTAATCACTTAAGTCTATTTTAGTCACAGCCTTTAAAAAATGATGCAAAATATCTCAACACTCAATCTTCCCAAATGATTCCATTTTCTTAGGTAAGAATAATTTAAATTAGACTTCTTCATACCTGTAGATTGTCTTTTCCTTCCTCTTCTCTTGGATTCACTATCTTGGAGAGAAAGTTTTGGAGTAACATTTAGAGATCTTGACTTCTCACTTGACTTTGTGGCAATGACTCTGAAGTTAGGGAAGTTGGGACTATTTTCTGGTGTATTATTAGCACTCTTCCTGCCTCTGCGTTTTCTACGAGGACTAAGTAGTTCCACAAATACATCTGCTTGCAGTGGGCTGTAACTCTGGCGAGTAGAACGACTGGCAATTCTTAAAGATTTAGTTTCTGTTGGAGGGGCAGACTTTATCTTTCTAAGGCTTCTACCAGTGGTTTTAGAGGAAACAGTTGTTTTGGGTGTACTCTGCTGACTCCTTGAAGTGTATCTTCCAGGATCTTGTCGTTGGCCACGACTTGAGAAAGAAGAGCTAAGTCTCCCTCTTGTTTTAATTGGCAATCTAACTTGCGGTCTTCCTCGTTTTGGTGGGCTGTAAATATTGTTAGAAAACATAATTATTGTACAGAGAAACGATGCACATAAGATAATTTCTATTCCCCTTGTTCTACTCTTCAGCCAGTGAGTTCTACATACATTTCTTTGGTGTCCTTATGCTACAGGAGACCATCACTCTTCATTACCACTGATGCTGAGGTAATCTACAGGCTTGGTCAAAGTAGGCCCTAAACCTGTGGTTCCTGAATACCATGCTAAGAATCTCTTTGCCACCTTCTGATTCTTACTGTAAAATATAAAACTAGGTTCAATCTTTTATCTTACTTTTATTCTTAGTAAATTCTACCCCCAACATGGGGCTAGAACTCACGACCCTGAGCTCAAGAGTTACATGCTCCACTGACTGAGCCAGCCAAGCACCCCTAGGTTCGATCTTTTAATTGCCTTTAAGTTGTAGACAAGGATGAAACAACCCCTTTAAGCCTCTTTTTATCCATCTCCCCATATACCTGGGCTTCCAGTCTACCTAAAGTATTTCCAAGAATTTTCCAAATTCTTTACCTTTTTTTTTTTTTTAAAGATTTTATTTATTTATTTATAGAACAGAGAGAGACACAGTGAGAGGGGGAACACAAGCAGGGGGAGTAGGAGAGGGAGAAGTAGGCTTCCCGCTGAGCAGGGAGCCTGATGCGGGGCTCGATCCCAGGACCCTGGGATCATGACCTGAGCCGAAGACAGATGCTTAATGAATGCCCCAAATTCTTTATCATCTTTATGTTTAACATAAATACTGCCCTTACAATCTACAGGGAAGACGGCTCCTGCTAGTTGGAGTGAGTAAAAAAATAACTTGCTTACAATAGATGCGGTAGCTCTCTCTACTTATCCTCTGCAGACTGGCCCTTTTGTACCTTGTCAGTTCAAAGTTGCCCTTGCTTTACATCCACTTTCCTGATTCCACATGAATGGGGTTCAAATGTTAAAAAGGTGGGGAGGTCTTAGGGACAAATAAGGGGGAGAATACTCCAGTGCTGCCACAGCAGGAATAACCAGGCCCCCAATACATTCATTAGGCCTGGGCAACACAGCTTGCTAAGCTGCAGAATATCTGGTTATATGGTAGTATAGGAGTTGTTTCTGGATGCTAATGTGGAAGGAGTATAACAATACCATGTGCCTACTGGCTTCTCTCTCTCTCCATAGATGCCGAAATCACCAATATTTGAGTATAACTCCTTGAGAAAGCAAGAGGGGCACTGGGAAGCTGCATTCATTCATCTTTACCTCATCAATATCCTCATCAAGCAGCTTATTTGCTGCTTTAGGCATAAAATTAAGTAAAATCAAACCTGATGGGGGTCTGAATTGGTATTCCTGTCCAAACGTGAACTCATATTTGATTTTATGATCTGGCTAAACTCACAAAGGTACTACACTCCCTCAGGAATAACTTCAAATGCTTAGAATACTAAAGCAAGGATAACTTTAGGCCACTATATTACACACCAGTTTTTAAAAAGTTATGGGACATTGGGGAGGGTATGTGCTATGGTGAGCACTATGAATTGTGTAGGACTGTTGAATCACAGACCTGTACACCTCTGAAACAAATAATACATTATATGTTAAAAAAAAAGAAGAAGATAGTAGGAAGGGAAAAATGAAGGGGGGAAATCAGAGGGGGAGACGAACCCTGAGAGACTATGGACTGTGAGAAACAAACTGAGGGTTCTAGAGGGGAGGGGGGTGGGAGGATGGGTTAGCCTGGTGATGGGTATTAAAGAGGGCACGTATTGAATGGAGTACTGGGTGTTATATGCAAACAATGAATCATGGAACACTACATCCAAAACTAATGATGTAATGTATGGTGATTAACATAACATAATAAAATAAAATTAAGAAAAAAAAAGTTATGGGCCCCAATCATTCCATTTGTATTTAAGTAGTCAAGAGACTGTCTAGTTATGACTCACAAACTCTCATTTTATTGCATATCAGGACTTACCTGACTTCTTCCTCTTCTTGAGAGTCATCTTCATCTTGTTCTATCTCATACTCCTCCTCCTCACTTTGACCCTCTTCATCATCATCATCAACTTCATCATCCTCACCTTCCATACTGTCTTCCATATCTTCATCACTTTCCAAGGATGGTCTCTGTCTAGAGGAGAGTCTCCTAGAACGTTGCTTTGGCCGACACTCTGGACAAAACCAATCTCCTTCAGGCACAGTCTTGACAAATCACAGAAATGATTAGTCATCTGTCACTCAAAACCTCAACCACTCAATTCTAATCTAAGAAGTAGAAGAGGGAAAAACTACCTTGAGCTTTGGTCGAACACAGTAGGTATGATGACCCCGATCACAGCCATCACAAAGTACCATGTTTTCAGCATCGCCCTTCTTTCGGCATATCTTGCAACGAGCATTCAGTATAGATTTAGACCATATCACGCTACGATCCAAGGTGGACAGATGAAGAAAGACTTGGGATAGACTAGCAGAAGCGAGGAGAGACTCTCTCCAACGGTCCAGGACTGTTTTGTAAGAACGCCCACTGTCACTGGCATCTTAAATGAAAATGTAAAGTGATTTAAGTTTCTAGGCAAACCTCAGATATCTCTTAGAACTATTTTCTTGGTATTTTAAACAGGTTAGATTTTAAAGTTCTTCTAAAACTCAATAAAAAGATCATGTTGATATTAAAAACAAAACCTCATGTTCAAGAATATATTTGCTGAGCCACACCTTGTTTGTGACATAAGGAATTACTTAAATCCGTAGATCAAAAGCTTCGGGATTCCAATAGTTAGAAAAATAACTTAGGCAATATGTTCTCAAGCTAGTCTTTGTTATCAATTCTTGACCTGACTTAGAGAACTAGCTAAATATGATTACAAGTCAGTTACTATCCATTTGAATCAAGAATATTGTTTCCTCTTTTCAGATAAAAGATGGACTACTCTCTAAGTTAAACATCAATCATGTATGAGGTTTCTTTGGGGCTGATGAAAATTTTCTGAAATTAGATCGTGGTGAATGGCTATACAACCGTGAATATATTAAAACCCACTGAATTACACACTCTTTAAAAGGATGAATTTTATATATGTGAATATCTCAACACAGCTATTACTGAAAATATCAATTATGTAGAAATGCCAACTCTATTGTCTTCTATCTCTAAGAAAATATTTTTTAAATGAGGTAAATAAAAAATGCTAATACCCCACACTTCCCAAAAGAACTTTTAGCACCAATATTTACATAAGAACATTTGAAACTTTCTTTCATTAATAACATCATTCTTTTGTCTTCTGGACTAAAAAACTTATTAAGAGTCATTTGATTAGATGGCATTAACTAGCCAGTCTATCATTTTACATTGGCATGTGATTTCTCTCTTCAATTAATCTTCAATTATTGCTACCACTTTAGTTTTCCTGACATTATGGTTAATTATGAAAGGACTACCACATAATGTCAAAATTCTACAAGGTATATAAGACTCCATATATAGTTTGTTTCTATTATGACATATTTCCTACTATTATCCTCAAAAAAAAAGTCCTCTTGGGCAGTAGCATAATGGTTAAGGAATGTAGGCTCTGGAGTCAGTCTGCCTTGAGGTAAGTACTAGCTCCCCTAGGTGAGTGAGCTGGGTCAAGTTACTTAACTCCTCTGTGCCTCAGGCTCCCCCCAACAGTAATATGTAGATAGCATCTACTTCTGAGGGCTGTTGGGAAGATTAAGTAAAGAAACGTAAAATGCCTGTCGTGGAGTAAATACTGTTACTGTTACCATTATTCCTGCATTATACTGTCGCTCCTACGTGCAACAATTTAGAAGATACGAAACAAGTCTATTCTAGGTCCCTACATTTAAGAGATTTTTTATATAGCTGGGAGAATGAAGATATACACAAGAATTGAAGTCATAAATGAGCAGACCTGCCAAACCCTAGTAAGTCTTGAGCTCCCGTTTGTTGGGCAGGATGAGAGAGACAGGATGTGAAATCTAGGGCTCATCCAATGTGCTGAATCCTTTCAGTTCTAGCTGAAAAGCTAGAACTCCAAAAGGCTATACCCTTAAGCATCAGGGTGGAAAAGGGTACCATGAAGAAAGAAAGTAGCCAGGAAATCTGCTTTTCTGGACCTTGAAGTTGGATGGAAAGGGAAAATAAATCTACCCTGAGAACATGTAACTACAAGCAATGTGTTAAATAGTTTAAAACCTGAAAACACCTAAGATTTTTTTTTTAAGATTTTTATTTATTTATTTGAGAGAGAGAATGAGAGAGACAGCATGTGGGGGGGGGAGGGTCAGAGGGAGAAGCAGACTCCTTGATGAGCAGGGAGCCCGACGCGGGGCTCCATCCCAGGACCCTGAGATCATGACCTGAGCTGAAGGCAGACGCTTAACCGACTGAGCCACCCAGGTGCCCCAACACCTAAGATTTTTAAAGTGGTCCAGATTGGTACTGACCTCAGTTGAATGACAGAAACAAGTACAAATCTTTGCAAATTCTCTCTGAAGAAATTTCCATAGATGAAGTTGTGAGGAATGAGAGTTAATAGTCAAAACCCACGATCACATGTGGAAACAAAACATTAGAGGCAAGAGCCAGCAGAATCTGACCCATAAAGACCTGAGAGATTAGAATTAGACAGAGAATATAAAATAACTATTTTAAATGTTTTAAGAAATAAATGTCTCAAAATGTAAGTAACCAAGCAGTTTGAAAAAGCATTAAGAACCTCCAAAAATAATTGAGAGTAATAACTCAATGACAGCAGGAAAAAATGAATGGGTCAAATGGTTCTTCAGGTAAAGTTAAAGAGAAATATTAGCAAAGTAGGAAATAAATGCAATAATACAGTCCATTTGATTTATTTCCACCCTCTCATTTTGTGTTTTCTATTTACCATGGTTTTTTGATATAAGGCTTCATGAAAAGTTCTGGCCTGAGCAGGACCTCTAAGGAAGGAGGCAACAAAAACTGCTAGTTCAAAGATCTTGAAGAAATCTTTCTGGATAAATCAGAGGACATTCTTATTAGAAAAGGCAAGAAATAAGGCTGCATACAGGCCAATGTGGAAGAGTGGAAGGAAAAAACAAATTGTGCAGAGCCTTTGGAACCTTAAAAGTCAGTGTGAATGATTTTTTTTTGAAGATTTTATTTATTTATTTGAGAGAGAGAGAGTGAGAGAGAGCATGAGCGGGGAGAGGGTCAGATGGAGAAGCAGACTCCCCGCTGAGCAGGGAGCCCGATGCAGGACTCGATCCTGGGACTCCGGGATCATGACCTGAGCCAAAGGCAGTAGCTGAATCAACTGAGCCACCCAGGCGCCCAGTTTGAATGATTTTTAACTCAAAGGTTAGTGAAACATTATGGGTTTTGACCAAATCAGTGTAGCTCAAGGTCCAATTTTTATCCCACCTTTTTTTTTTTTTTAAGATTTTATTTTTTATTTGCTAGAGAGAGAGAGAGAGAGAGAGCGTGCACACGCGCCCAAGAGAGTGAACAAGAGCACAAGCAGGGGGAGCAGCAGGCAGAGGGAGAAGCAGGCTCCCTGCTGAGCAAGGAGCCTGATGCAGGACTCCATCCCAGGACCCTGGGATCATGACCTGAGCCGAAGGCAGCCGCTTAACTGACTGAGCCACCTAGGCATCCCTATCCCACCTACTTTTAAACGGATGTTCACATTTTCACATTTTTATATAGTACCTAAATAAGGATAAAAAACTGTATACTATTGATTCCATTTTTCTGTTAATTGTCTTGCTTCTTCTCCAGATTATAAAACTCTCAAGGGCAGAAATGTCTTATTTCTCTTTTATCTTCCATCATGCTAGCATGAATAAATTCCTCAAGAAATTAGAATTAGGATTTTACTACTATGAAATAATGGTAGTCATATGATTAAATGTTACACTGGGAGATTTCATATTGTTAACTGTCACTACATAGTAATCCATGTGACCACACTACGTAGGTTCTTCCTGGAGATAAAACAATACAGAAACTCCCACCCTATAACTCTCCCTATGCTAGTAAAAAAAAGAAAAAAAGAAAGTGGTAAATAAATACTATATGCAAAATAAGTAAACATACCTTCATCACTGTTCATCTTTTTCACTAATAACTTAAGTATACTAAGATTCACAATGTCAACTTTTTATATACCAATTTTTAAAAGTTTCATTAGCTGAGGTATGCAATGTAGAAGAAAAATGCTAGGAAGATATTGTTTTATAAGCTTGTCCCCCAACCTCATTCCTTTCCAAAAAAATTAAGTTCAAGGTTTTCTGTCAAAAGCTAAATATTCAAACTAGTACTCAGCAACACAGAAAGTAAAACCATAATTCTTCAAAAAGACAATATTCTTTAAAAAGTTAATTTACCATCTCTCACACTAGATTGATCCTCCTCTCTCTTTTACTTGTCCTTTTTTTTTTCTATCTCCCCTTTGATCTTTATTAATTTCTGTGTTACCTAATTTCAAATTGATAAAGTTAGTTTAAGGATTTTTTTCATAGCTTAAGGGTTTAACCATGAGCATGACTTTATAAATGATGAAATTACCAACCTAAACAAACAATTCTCACATATCTTACCTAAAATTATTCAAATATACTTCAAGTTAAAAAAAGCCTAGTTTTATTAATGTTATTAATTGGTAGAATAAAAGGGACATCCTAAGGAAGGTGGAATATAAGTAGAATTTTTATTTCTTACTTGCTTCCTCAAGAAACTGAAGTTAATCTCTGAAGCTAAACTGGGAAAATTCCTACAGTTAATTGCTATGTTAATTTGCTATGCTGAAAAATAATCAAAAGAATGGAGAATTTTAATATATATTCTATCTCAAACATTCATAAAACAGAATCCCGTTTCTCTCCCGGATTAAGGATGTTCTTGATTACGTTGCTCTAAATATTTATATTATCTTAAAACCCCAGAGGCACCTCTATCTCTTGTTGTCCCATTCAAAACAGATCCTCCAAAGGCTTAAACATAATATAAAAAGCTACAGACATCAATTATTCTATTAACTTTTTATGGGGCAACAATGGTAGATGATAATACCCATATTATAAATGATCAACATCTAAACTTTGATCAACATTTACCACCAAAGTAAGTTGAACTTTTCTTATTTCACCTTTTTTTAAGACCTGTTCCTTTTATATCCCTTAGGATGAAATGAATGTTCCAACACTGCTGTATACAACCCTGCATAAAGAACACTATAGCTCTCAGCTCTCATATAACCTACTAGATGTAAGCTGTAACATCTCCCAGTGTTAACTTTTCCCTTTTGTTTAAATATTTAATAAGATGTAATGATGAAAATATGGACACCTAAACAATTTGATTTTTTTCCCTTGAATTTATAACTAACTAACTGATGGCAGTTTCAGAAATGGAAAAATCAGCAGAATTGCATTTTATCTCTTTTGGAATCACAGAATTAATGAGTAGTAGTGAAATATTTATAAAGGCTACATAATTTACAAATAACTTTTAATTGAAATTTTAATTTTAGTAATTGTGGATTCACATGTGGTTGTAAGAAATAATAGAGAGGGATCCCTTGTATATGTAACTCGATTTAGACAAAGAAAATATTTTTTTAGAAGATTTTATTTATTTATTTGGGAGAGAGAGATAGTGACAGGGATAGAGAGAGCACGAGTCGGGAGGAGAGGGAGAAGCAGACTCCCTGCTGAGCAGGGAAACTGAGCCGGGGCTCAATCCCAGGACCCTGGGATCATGACCTGAGCCCAAGGCAGATAGACGCTTAACCAACTGAGCCACCCAGGTGCCCCAAGACACAGAAAATATTAAGAAATATTGAAGACTGTGAAATAAGAGTGATATAGGAAATACAAACTAATATTTGTGTGAGCTATGACCATACATATTTATTTCTACAACTACTACTTTCTAATCTGAAAAGTGAGTCATTGAGCTCATGGTAGAATTATCAACTTATAAAATATGAATAGGCTTATTAGAACAATGAGATACTGGCCATAAACTCTTCAATTTCAAAATAGACAATTTACAAATATATTCACATTCTGATAGCACCATATATTTATGAAAACTTTGTTCTTACTACTCAAACAAGTAATATTCAAATAATTTAAAAAAGATTTTAGTCTATTCAAGTTGCTCTCAATAGGAGACCAAAAAGATATGGTTTTATTTATTTCTTAAAGATTTTATTTATTCATTTATTTGACAGATAGAGACACAGCGAGAGAGGGACCACAAGCAGGGGGAGTGGGAGAGGGAGAAGCAGGCTTCCCCCCGACCCCGCATCGGGCTTGATCCCAGGACCCTGGGATCATGACCTGAGCCAAAGGCAGACGCTTAACGACTGAGCCACCCAAGTGCCCCTATTTATTTATTTTTAAAGATTTTTTTTTAATTTGAGAGGGAGAGAGAGCATGAGCAGGGGGAGGGGCAGAGGAAGAGGGAGAAGCAGACTCCCTGCTGAGTGGGGAGCCCAATGCAGGCTCGATCCCGGGACTCTGGGATCATGAGCTGAGCTGAAAGCAGACACTTAACTGACTGAGCCACCCAGGTGCCCCAAGATACGGTTTTGAAAACTGTTTCTTCTAGCACCCCACTACTGAGATACAAACTAACTTGATATGATGAATTATAAATTAATGTATCAGAAAGAGCACAGGAAAGTAGAGGCAGTTATGATATGAAAATTGATTTGGAACTTGAAACATATTTTCCTAAAGACAGTGATTATGTTCCTAGATTAGTCCCTAAAAACATATTAACTTCATAAATTGCTAAAACACAATCCAGACAGTATTACTTCTATCATCCTACCATAAATTATAGAGCATTTCCTCATTTATGTACCCTTTAAAACTTGGTATTTCTTACTTAGTGCTTCTTATACAGTGCTCAGGTTAGTGATCCAATTATTATTATTGTGAGCAGGGAGCCTGAAGTGGGGCTCGATTCCACGGCCCTGAGATTATGACCTGAGCTGAAATAAAGTCGGCCACTCAACCAACTGAGCCACCCAGGCGCCCCAGTGTCACACATTATTAAACCATACCCCTAATGGTGGACATTTAAGTAGCTTCTTTGGGGTTCTGTTTTAGATAACAAATATTTATATACAAACAAATATTTATATACAATTTTTGATTATGTAGGATCTGGCTAGTCACATGTTTTGGTAATCTTTCTTTTGATGAAACACAAAAGAAAAGATTGACAGAAATAGTCAAAAAGACAGTCATTAAAGATGAGTTTTTAGAGTAAAAAGTACTTAAGTACTATTTTTAAAAATCTCACCTGAAAGAACCCATGTTTTGAAATGAAAATACCATCTCAAGTTTTTCAAATTTGCCAATTTTACTGTGTCAGCCCATATATTTCTACAAAAGGGCAATTTCAGAATCATTTAAAATATAACTAATATTTGGAAGTAAAAACCGGTACTTACCGAGTGGAGCTTTGAGAAAACGCCGCTCAATGCCCTGCTCTATCTGAAAAAGCGCCGTTGCCAGATAATGAACCACATTGCTCACTGACTGGGGGGTACTTGCATTAGTTGAGACAGTACTTGCAGTTTCTGTTTTTATGCCCAAAAGTCTACAATGAAAACATGGAAGAGTTTATGGTACTTAAAAACTCGAGTCCATTCCCCCAAATACTTACTTACACCTGTGTAAGAAACAGTTCCCCCAATCTCACAGGGGATCACATAAGCCAGTATGAAAGGGAGATAAATACATGAATCAAGAGCTAAACTAAATACCAAGTCATTTAAGGAGGTCAGAAAGGCAAATAGTTGGAGGGAAGGTAGATGAGACAAGGCTTAGGGGAAAGGTTTTAGGTAGATGACCCAGTGATGGGCCTTAATGATAAGTATCCCAGGCAGCTTACCTCTCTCTCTTTTTCTCTTGCTTCAACTTTTACTGGCTAGGACACTGATAGCTACCTCCTAAGTAGTTTCTTAGCCTCCAGTCTTATTCCCTTTGCAATAAATCTCCGTATTGCAGCTAAAATGATCATTTAAATGTACAAACCTATTTGCTCAAAGCCTTCAGTACTATGTCTTCCTTCCCAGTATCGTATCTCCTTTCCTTCTAGATAATAAACTCCTTAAGGGAAGTTACCCAAAAATAACTCTGAAAGTCAAAGTATCTATCTATAGATATACAGATGTAGGTTCTGATTAATAATTCAAATAATATTTAAGCCTACCACAATTTACTAAGTTTTCCTACAGAAAAGAAAAATGGGTAGTATATAAAGTTACTTTAAAACCTTAAGTTCAAAGACTTTTTTTTTTAAACTTGAGAAATTATCATTACCCTAACTAGCTGTCTTTTGGCTGCATTAGCACAAAGTAGAGTAAAAGAGGGCCTGAGGTTGAGGAAAATGATCATTTCAGTGGTTACAAGTATTAAAAGTCCTCATGATAAGATTTTAAAACAGTTTTTTAAAGAAAAAGAAACATTTACTAAAAAGAACCATACAGTTGAAGTGGCAAGGAAAAGTGACAGTTACTTTAGAAAAATCCTTTTTGTACCTGTCTTTTACTATGACCTTTGCTTGCTCATCAATTTCCATCTCTTCTACATCTTCATTCACAGTCTTAATGATCCCATTTTCCTTGTTTTCCTCACTTAACAGCTCATACCGTCCACTCTCTAATGCTGATCTCCAGATGTGCCGATCTGTAACCTGTAACAAAACCCAAATTTACCAACCTGGAAAAATGGCATATGTTGTTCCTAAGAAGAATGAGATTCAATGTACATATGAAAAATTCATGAATATTCTATAACAGATTGTGAATCAAAAAGGGATCTAAAAATAAGGTTACTAAGTGGCCAAAATGAAATTCGTATCATTCATAGATGGAAGCTTTAGTACCTCACTCTCTATATAGGGAAATCATAAGCAATTCTAAGATTGGTCACCTGATAGTAGCAAAAAAGTGACAGATGATAGCAAAGGAATGAACAGAACACACATATCAAGCATGAATTACTTACAGATTTTAAAAAGGTAACAAAGAAACCAATAAACAAACCAGACTCAGCAGAGCAGGCAGGAGCTAGTCAAGGAAGAAGAAAATATCCTTACACATTTTAACATCTCAGATGAAAATACCATAAAACAGATATTTAAAAATTACTAAAAATTAGTATTAAAAAGGTCAATTATGTTCATTAAATTCTGTTTAAGAAAGCAGATAGCCATATAGTATATTTAAGAAAGATCTCTATCCATATATAAATATTTTGATACAGGGGAACAAACTTAGTTTTCATAAAAAATATATCACTCCCATGTATTTACTCAAAACACACATGCCTTGCCTATACCAAATAAATTAACAAATATGACCAAAACTTTGGTGATTAGGTAAACTAAAAATGGGAAGAGGTACAAACCTTGATTGCCCCTAATGTTCCCTGGTAGATTCTGTCTTCAATATCCAAAAGAAAATCTCTCAGCCTCAATTCAAGCTGTCTTTCTGCAGACATCTGAGCTGAATCACATGCAGTGGAAGATCTTCCCCGACTATATGTAGGTTTGCTATCAGTTTGAGGTTTGTCTGAAATAGTTATCAATACCTTTATTATGATTTTCTTACTAAAAAATATAATTTCCCCAATGTGATGGTTATGATTGTGAGATAACAAACAAAAACACTTAGTAAATCCTCAAGTGCAAAAAACAAGGGGGTGGAAATGTTTGCACATCAGGTATCTGATAAGGACCTTGTGTCTAGAATATTTGAAGAACTCTTACAACTCAATAAAAAGACATTCCAATAAGAAGAATGGTCAATGAATGGATATGAATAGACTTTTCTTTAAGACATACAAATGGCCAGTAAGACCATGAGAAGTCGCTCAACACTACTAGTCATTAGGGAAATTCACATCAAAACCACAATAAAGTACCACTTCATACCTCTACAATGGCTAGAATCTAAAAGTCAGACAATAAGTGTTGCCAAGGACGTGGAAAAATTTTAACCCTCATACACTATTGGCAGGAATACAGAATGGTGCACCTGCTTTGGAAAACAGTATGGCAGTTCCTCAAATGATTACACAGAATTATCATATGACCCAATAATTTCACTCTTAGGTATACACACAAGAGAAATGAAGACTTATGTTGAGACAAAAACCTGTACGCAAATGTTTACAGCAGCATTGTTCATTATGCCAAAATATGGAAACAACAGAAACACCCATCAACTAACATATGATTAAATAAAATGTGTTATATATCTATATAATGGAACATTATTTGGTTATAAAAAGGTATGAAGTACTGATATGTGCTATAACTTGGATGCACCTTGAAAACATTATGCTAAGTGAAAGCCAGTCACAAAAGACCATATAGTATATGATCACATTCATATAGAATGTTCAGACAAAGAAATTTAGAGAGACAGAAAACAAATTTGGGGTTTCTTTTTGAGGTGATAAAAATGTTCTAAAATTGACAGTGTGATGGCTGCACATCTATGAATATAATGAAAACCACTTAATTGTACACTTCAAACGAGTGAATTGTATGGTGTATGAACTAAATCTCAATAAAGCTGTTAAATAAAGAATTGTGATCTACAGTTTTTAATCCTTAAGTACTTTAATCCTGAAGTAGTCATGACAATATGCCGCTAAATTTAAGAGTTCTTTACCTAGAGAATCTTTAGTAATAATGAAAACTTAAACCCCAAAACGCCTTACTGCTTTCTCTTATCTGTTATCAATGAACCAGCCATCATATAGGAGATGTGGCTACCTGATCTGCCCTTGCAGCCAATCTCCAAAGAAGTGATCACTAAGGGAACCTGTCCCTGGACCCTAACCTCTAGTGACTGAACTCTCACTATCATGTCGAATGTCTAAAACTAATGTTAACCTTAGTGCCTTGGGTATTGAGTCTACTGATCGGGGAATGAGAGCAGGAAGAGTATGGATCTTCGCACATTGCATTCCTCATAATCCAAATGGAACCCAGTGAAATCCTAGAGAGAAACTTGTTTCTCTAACTGGTAAACATTCTCTAACTTGCAAACTGAGAACACCGTCCAAATGAAAGAGAAGGTGTTTTAAATATAGTTCTAAAAGTTTGACAAATGTTTAAACCTGAACCAGAGATTATGGGGAGAGCAAAAGAAAAGAAACAGTTTTCAATGAAAATTTACCTGAAAAATGAAATTTCTCTTCAGAAAAATGGGCTAGCTGTGCACATATTCTGCTCTTCTCTTGCAACAAAGTTTCTTTTAAGGCACTTTCTCTGTGTCCTCTAGAATTAAGAGCTTCGATCAGCTGGTCTAGCTGTTCACAAGAACTGTAAAAGCACCACCGATTTGGCTTATGCACTGGTTTTGGCAGCTGCAGGGAATCATCACATGGACCTTGGTCAATGTTGGAGGTAGATTCAGACGTCAAAGACTCTCCAGTTTTAGTGGATACCTGAGGATCTTGAGACTGTACACTATTCTGAAATGATGAAGGTCTAGGCAACAGCATGTCTTCAGTAAGACCGGAATAATCCTCTTCAATAAATAATCCAGGAATAGAAGGGAAAATCCAATATCGCCTATACATGCGGTCTCGGCCCAAGGGAAAGATATTGGTACATGCTATGGCACTTTGGATTTTTTCCAAGAGCTCTTTCTCTTTCTGTTGATGTTCCTGTTTTAAAGCTTCTTCCTCATCAGCAGTAAGAGGCTCTCTTGTTACACAGTTGACCTCTTCTCGTCTTGTAAATTCTTTAAATCCATTTTGTTCCCTTTTCCCTATAGTTTAAACATTTGATCATCACCATCATATTTTAAATTTTCATCAGAAAAATATCCAAAAATATCCCAAGTTACTATGTCTTACGTACCAAACTGAATGCCCCCAAAATTCATAGGTTGAAATCCTAAACCCCAGTGTGACATACTTGGGAGACAGGGCCCTTAAGGAAGTAATTAAGGTTAAATGAGCTCAAAGAGTGGGACCCTAATTCAGGACCGGTGTCCTTTTAAGAAGAGTAAAGAGACCAGGGTGCTCACTCTCTTCACCTGTGGGCACAGAGGAACGGCTGTGTGAGGACACAGCGAGAAGGTGCTACAGCAAGCTGAGGCCTCACCAGAAATCAACCCTGCTGGTACCTTGATCTTGGACTTCCAGCCTCCAGAACTGCGAGAAAACATTTCTGTTGTTTAAGCCCCCCAGTCTGCGGTATTTTTTTATGGCAGCCTGAATAGACTAATACACTACGCTGGTAAGAAACTGGTACACTTAAATACAAGGGACACACAAAAAACTGCAATCTCTATTGCAGAGTGAGGCAGAATCTGTCCTTCTGCAACATATGTTCAGTCCAGAGGCAGGAGTCAGCAAACTAACTTTTATAAAGGGCTAGCTAGTAAATATTTTTAGGCTTTGGGGGCCATATGGTTTCTGTCACAGCTGCTCAACTGGGCCACTCTAGCATGAAGGCAGCCATAGACAATATGTAAATGAACAAGCATGGCTGGGTTCAATTAAAACTATGGTCACTGAAATCTGAATTTCATATAATTTTCATATTACAAAATATCATTCTTTTCCCCCCAACTATTTAAAAACGTAAAAATGTAAAAACCAGTTTAACTGGATTATATAAAAACAGGCAGGGCAGATTTGGCCAATGGGTTATAGTTTACTGACCACTGATTTAAGGTAACAGAACCCCTAATGCTTAGTGGGTACCTAGCAATTCAAAAGAAGGACATTTCCCAGCAGGAAATGTTTCCCCAGGAGGTATGGCTACATGAGAAACTTCTGATCAAAGAGATGGGAGTAGAAGCATTATATGTAACGTCTGGGTTGTACCTCTTTCTATTTTCCTTCTTTCAACTAGCCAGAATGGAGCCATGGGGATAAATCATTTTGGAACAAGAGGATGGCAGCAAAACCCTAAGGATGGCAGCACAAACAAGACAGAAAGGGCCTGGATTCCTGGTGCCCTGCCTGGCCTTTTATGATGTGTTGAAGAATTAAACTTGTCCCGTTTCAAACACTGTCAGATTGCTTAGATGGCTGAGGAGTTATTTCTTCTATTTCTTCCTCTTGAAAGGGTCTATAGAAGATTAGAATTATCTGCTGCTTTAAAATTTGGGAAAATTCACCTATAAAGTTGTCTAGAACTAAAGTTTTCTTTGTAGGAAGAATTTTTTTTTTTTTTAATTCAGAGAGAGAGAGAGAATGGGGGAGCAGAGCAGGGAAGGGGCAGAGGGAGAGGGAGAGAATCTTAAGCAGGCTCCACGCCCAGCGTAGAGCCCAACACAGGGCTCGATCTCATGACCCTGAGATCATGACCTGAGCCAAAACCAAGAGTTGGACACTTAGCTGACTGAGCCACCCAGGCGCCCTTGTAGAAAGACTTTTAACACTGACTCAAGATCTAATGGTTTAGAACCGTTCACATTTTAAATTTTCTCATGAATCCATTTTTATAATGTGCATTTTTCTAGGATTTTGTTTATTTTTGCCTCCACTTTCAAAGTAATTGCCATAAAACTGTATATGCTATCCCCTTATCTTTAAATTTCTACTTTATCTGTAGTTATGTTGCTTTCCTTTTGAGTCTTAACCTTATTGTGACTCCCCTCCCACTGCCTACAAATCAATTTCAAGAAAGGTTTGTCTAGTTTGTATCTTTTTCAAGGAATAAAGTTTTGGCTTTGTTGTCCTCTTCTATTACTTTCTATTAATTTCCGCTTGTATCTATTGTTTCCTTTTATCTGGAGGGATTATTCTGTTTTCTACCTCTAACTTCTTAAATGAATGCCTAGCTCAATTTGCTTTTCTTCTTTCCTAATATGTGTTAAAACTAGAAATTTTCCTCTGAGTTGAGGGACTGTATCCAACAAGTGTTAATGTATACTATGATTAGTTTTTTTGTCAGTATAGTTTTAAATATTTTCTCGTTTCCATTTATGGTTTCTACTTTGACCTACTACTTAGAAGAAGTGTGTCTTAAAACTCTAATCAAATGAGGTCTTTTGGTTTGGATTTCTAAATCAATTGCATTATAATCAGAAAATGTAGCCTCCAAAATACAGAAATACAGAAAATTTTCTGTCTACTTATAATAACTATTTAGCAAATAATGTAGGAAAAAAAAGATACTATCGAAATTACAGGCACAGAATAAAGTTGAAAATCTCCTTCAATAGTTGTCAAATGAAGATGGTTAAAGATCTTCAGAAGTAATTTGTATCAATAACTTTCAAAAAATATATTCCCTTTGATCCAGCAACTCATTATTCTAAGGTAGTTGATTTCCATTTTCAGACATATGGTCCCAATTATAAGCATTACTGACCTTTGTATTTCTTGCATCTAAAAGGCATTTAATGCATGCTGAGTATGCTATACAGTAAAAATTTCTATTTGGCCTAATATAAAATAGTAAATACAAAAACTCAATGAAACTTCCCAATCAAAAGTTGAAATTATGAGAAACTGACCTATAAAAATATGAATATTGTTGCTCCTCCCTCAAGTATAACTGACATGAGAATAAAGACTGAATGTAACTTCTAACAGCATTTTTTAACAAAATGGTCACCATTTAAAAAACTTATCGCAGCTACGAGTTAGGTATTTAAAAAACAAACACACTGGGTGCCTGGGTGGCTCAGTTGGTTGGGCAACTGCCTTCGGCTCAGGTCATGATCCTCGAGTCCCAGGATCGAGTCCCGCATCGGGCTCCCTGCTCGGCGGGGAGTCTGCTTCTCCCTCTGACCCCCCCGCCATGCTCTCTCTCTCTCATTCTCTCTCTCACATAAATAAATAAAATCTTAAAAAAAATAAAAGTAAAAAACAAACACACCTTGGAATCACAAATGAAGTAACCTAATATATATTTCAGGATAGCTGAATTATAAAGTGCCTTATTAATTAAAAACAAGCAGGCATGCCCTTAAGAAATTTCTGTATTACCCCTTCTGCCTCTTTTATGTGATCCTGGGTCATCTTCATCTTCAGTGACTGTATCTTGATCAAGTTCCTTTTGCTCTGTTTCTTTGCTCTCAGTGCTAGTATCAAAATCTTCTCTTTCTTCCTCCCTTCAGGAAAAAAACAAAGATTATTTTCATTAATGAATATATAATTCCATCCATGAGATATTTATTGCCTGCCTATGAAGTGCTAGCCATTACGTTTAGGAAGTAGTGGACAAGATGACAGAGAGCTTATATTGTCACAGAGAAAACAGGTAATAACACAATTATAAAATTAAAGTATGTAATAACTTAAAAAATTAGAAGTTCAAGTTGCTATGAAAGCATTTCAAGAAGAACCAAATCTAGTCTCAAGGATCAAGAAAACCTTGCTTGAAGGAGTGACATTTAAACTGTGAGACTGGGGAGACTGGGGAGGGGTAAGGTGGCAGGTGAGAAGAAATCTCCTTTCTAGCAGAGGGGGTAACATGTGCAAAGGCTCTGAGCTGAAGAGAAAAGGAAGGAGCTTATCATTTTGAGAAAAATATAAAACAAAAAGAAGTAACCCAAGATATGGATGAGAAAAAGGCAGGGTTAGATCATACTAGGGCTTTGTAGGGCGTTATTCAAAAAGCAATGGGAAAAAATAGAAGAGTTTAGAAAAGGGAAATGATAGGATTAGAAAGCACTTTGGTTGCTATGTGGAAAATGATCTGGGAGAGAAAGTAGATGAGGGGAGACAAGAGGCCACTATAATAGTCCAGGTAGCTGGCTGGGAGGTGATGGTTGGCTCAGAGTAGAAAGTAAACAAATAGTTGAGGAGAGTAGGTGAATTTCAGATATAGTAAGTAGGCTGAATGAACACAAGATGGATATTTTATCTAATTCATTATACTGTCCAAATTAACCTTGAAATAAGTTCCACCATTTATGTTCTTTATCCAAACAGAGGTTTGCAAACTCAAATGTGTTTAGGAGCCAGAGAGATAATTTATGAGTGAGGTTAGATGAGGATAAAAAAAATATGAAATGGGAGAATCTATAACATGCTTATTTTTCCTTTTTTCAAAATTAAGAGATCACAAGGAAAAAATCTGTAACTGTAGGAGGTAATGAATAGCAACTAAACTTACTGTAATTATTTCATAACATATGCATATATCAAATCATTATGTTGTACACCCTAAACGATTAATACAGTGTTAGAAGTCAATTATATTTCAATAGAACTGGAAAAGATTTATAAGGTGTAAAAAGAAAATTGAGCTATAACTCACATATCCTAAAATCACCATTTTAAAGTGTACAAATTCAGTGGTTTTTAGTATATTCACAAGGTTGTGCAGTCATTACCCCTATCTAATTCCAGAACAGTTTCATCATCCCAAAAGAAAAACCCCGTAGCCATTAGTAAGTCACTTTCCATTTCCTTTTCCCCACTGCCCTGCTAACCACTTATCTACTTTTTGCTGTGGATTTGCCCATTTGGGACTTTTTATATAAATGGAATCATACAATACATGGTCTTTTGTGACTGGCTTCTTTTACTCAGCATAATAATGTTTTCAAAGTTTATCCACATTGTAGCATGTTTCAGAATTCTATTCCTTTTTATTGCTGAACAACATTGTGTTGTATGGATATACCACCAAAGAAATACATCGTTTTGTTTCTCCATTCATCAACTGATGGACATTTGGGTTATTATCTTTTTTTTTTTTTTTTTTTTGGCTATTAAGAATAATGATGCTATGAACTTTTGTATATACATTTTTGGGTGAACATATGCTCTTTTTTTTTTTTTTTTAAAGATTTTTATTTATTTATTTGTCAGAGAGAGAGAAAGCACAAGCAGGGGGAGCAGCAGAGGGAGAGGGAGAAGCAGGCTCCTCACTGAGCAAGGAGCCCGATATGGGACTCGATCCCAGGACCCTGGGATCATGACCTGAGCTGAAGGCAGATGCTTAATGACTGAGCCACCCAGGCGTCCCTGAACATATGCTCTTAATTCTCTTCAGTATATACCTAGGAGGGGAATTGCTGGATCACACGGTAACAAAGGGTTTAATTGTCTAAGAGACTGCCAAACTTATCCAAAGCAGCTGCACCATTTTACATCTCCACTTGCAATACATGAGAGTTCCAGTTTCTCCAGATTCTCACCAACACTTCTTATTGTCCCTTAATTGGATTATAGCCATCCTAGCGAATGTGAAGTAATATCTCATGATTTCGATGTGCATTTTCCTAACTACTAATGATGTTGAGTGTCTTTTCATGTGCTTCTTGTATATCTATTTTCTTTGGAGTAATGCCTATTAAAATCCTTTGCCCATTTTTTAATTGGGTTGTTCTTTTATTGTTGAGTTATATGAGTTCTTTATATATTCTGCATATTAAACCATTAGATACAAGATTTGCAAATATTTTTTCCCATTCACTGGGTTGTCTTTTTACTTTCTTGACAGTGTTCTTCAAAGCACAAAAGTTTTTAATTTTGAAGAATTCCAATTATCTATTTTTTTCTTTGATTGCTTATGCTTTAGGTATCAGATTAACTTTCCCAAGCTATCCAAATTCCATTTCTTAAAATATTGTTGATGGCCATATAAAATAACAGCTGTTACAAGTTTGTGACCTATGGCCTTAAGACTAATAGGTATTTTTATATGCAAGTATAACTAAAAGTCAGTATACGAATTTCAGAATACTGAGATTTTTAGTACCTTCCTTTGCAGATTTCATAAAAAAATTATTTCTGCAAAATTTGAATATGCTTTGCCATCTACAATATGCAAAAATTCCCACTTGTCTTCATAGCCAATTTTCATCCCAAATATTTTCAAATGCAACAGAGTACTTCAGTCACTAAATTACTTAAGGTGCTTCCACCTTCTCCCAATGCCATCTATTAAGACCTCCAATTTCATCCCTATTCCTCAAACTCAGAGGAGCTTTGTGAAAACAGTGTACAACTCTGATGGTGGTGGTGGTGGTAGAGGGGAGAGATACCACTATTAATGCTAGGAATGTATTACTGGTTAAAAATAGCCTATTGAAAGGTTACAACATTAATTCTATGAGAAAATGAATTCTAGATTCCCTGAAAGTATTTTTTAACATAACACATGTATACTTGAGAACTGTATATATGTAAATTTCATAGGCCCACTGGTGTAATTATTATGTACCTATAAATAAAAAAAACTAGAAAACTAGTTTTTAAAACTTTTGAAAAGCATTTTAGAGTTTAAGGTGCTAATTTTTATTCTTTATGTAAAGCCCAATGAGCACTGTAATTCAAACCATACCCAACAGATGTATCTGCAGCTGAATTTCTCTGCTCCTCTTCCTTCAGTTTCTCTTGTTTCTCTTTCATTTTTTGTTCTTGTTCCTTCAGTTTTTCTTCCTTCCTTTTACGAATTCTGAAAGTTAACATAAAATATTATAGTCTACTTGATGGAAGATGCTTTAAACTTCTGGCATATTGCTTTAATCATAAAACTATGGAAAGTGCTCTAAATGTTACTACAAGTTATAATGTAGCAATTTATTCATAACCTCTTAGTTAAGCCATCAAACATCAGTGTGAGCCAGTATCACATTACAGCCCAATGTGAAATATCGTTTTAGATGCAAAGAAATAAACAGCCTTCATTAGCACAACTGCCTATAATTATCTCTTACCTAGCAGCTGCTTCTTCCCTCTCTTTCCGATGTTGTTCTGCTTTTAACTCCCGGAACTCCTGCTTTGCCTGTCGTAATATATCAACGTAATCTTCAATGAAATCCCTAGTAGAAACTAGGGTCAGGAGTTTCCCACAGAGAGCATGAAGTATCTTCATTTTTTCTCCTGTCAAAAATTGGTAAATAACTTCTGTATCATCAATGACAAAAAGGAGTTGTTTGAAAAATCTTAATTTGTGGCTCAATGTGAAAATGCTTAATAAAGAATAGGTAAAAGTCTCAAGATCAAACATGCCAATGGCATGTCTTCAGAAAGAAGCACCTCTGAATCCAAATTAACAGATATGTGACATATAGGCATTGCAAATACAAATAACCACCATATAGACCAGTTAAATAGACATGAAAAAAAATTTTTTTTTTAAAGATTTTATTTATTTATTTGAGAGAGAGAGAATGAGAGACAGAGAGCTTGAGAGGCAGGAGGGTCAGAGGGAGAAGCAGACTCCCTGCCGAGCAGGGAGCCCGATGCGGGACTTGATCCTGGGACTCCAGGATTATGACCTGGGCCGAAGGCAGTCGCTTAACCAACTGAGCCACCCAGGCGCCCCGACATGAAAAATTTTCTAATGACAAAGAATTCTTTTCAAGTTTTAATTTTTAGGCTCACTTAGGAAGTTCAAATAAAAACTAAATTATTACCATATGAATTAAAAAAATGGCAAGAGGCAAATCACTACTCTGAAAATACTGCACAAAAACAGTACTATAAATTATAAAAACTGTGAATGTTGGAATGAAGGCACTCTACTTTTATTATACGTGCTCTTAAACAAGCATATTAAAGTAAGCTCTACGTATTTGTGCATTGTAATTTTTTATTTAAAAAAGGAAGTGAAAAGTAACTCCATCTTAACTTTATATACCATTTCTCATACCTCAAACACTATTTAAGCATATGTTAGAATTTAGCAGCTACAGCTTAGATTTCTGATACACTGATGAATAAGAAAGCTAGCTAATTCTCACTTATCCTTCTAAATTTAGTAGATTAACCACAGAATTTTAAAGTAATAGAAAATCCAGTTGAAAAAGAAAAGAAAATCAGAAACAGAGCTAATATGAATAACAACAGTAGTCTCCATTTGGGTCACTATTTGTATTCCAACAATTTTTTTAAGGACGGTTCTCCTTCTCTTTTAACACTGCTATCATCTAAAATTTCTCGTCAGGACCTAGTTTTCTGGGCTCAAGAGACAGAAGAGGGGAGGAAGTGGGCAGGTTATCCAAATTCCAACTTGCAAAGCTTACCTGGTGTCAAATCATACACTGAAGTGCTTGCCAGTTTCTTCACTAGACTGGGATTGCTCAGACGAAGCTCCATACAGGCGTCATCCGTAGCGTCAAATCCTCCTCGCTTCTGATATCTGTACTTTGCATTTGCTGATGTGACATCAGCACCTGAAGCTAAGATGTGCAGTCTGAGGATTTCAGAAAGAGTGCAGCTATCAAGATCCAAGCTTTTCAAACTGCAGCCTATAGTTGTTAAGAAATGAAATTGTCATTTAGAATATAAGCCATAAATCCTCAGCAATGTAAAATGTACCTTTGTAAAATTAAAAATAAAAAGCCAAACAAAACCAAAATAAAACCCACACATACCCTGGTGCAACTGCGGCCACGCAGCTGCCAGAGATGCAACTGCAGACAGTGCAGATTTTGTGGGGTCTGCATCTTCATCCAAAGCCTCTGTTAAATCTTTAAGGAAATAAATACTTTATTCTAGTGCAAATCAAAACTGGAATATTTGGGAATAACGCCCTTCTAAAATGACGAAAGAAACAGCAAACAGCTTAACATTCAGGAACCGCAAAAGAACCAACACTAGGTACAACAAGCATCATTCACATTCTGCCTAGTGTCCACCTCGAACTATGAATCCCAAGACATGTACTGCACGCTCATTTTCCTTAGTTAACACAGAAGACAATTTCCAAGTTACCAACAAGATGCACATACACATTCCCCCCAAAATGGTAAAATGCACTTTTAAAAACAAATCTCCTCACTCGATATAACTTTAGAAAAGTCTATTTTGAAAATCAGAATCTATTTGAAGATCCCCAATCTTTTATAAATATTTTAAGATTGAATCATAACAAAGTAGGGTTATAATCATCACAAAACTAACACAGAAAAAGAACTAAAACAACTTAAAGATAGCTGTCTCTTAACCACTGATTTATCCTCTTCACTGAAAGTTCCTGTTTTTACTGTGAAAACTCTCCAATCTAAGAAACAACAGGAAGATTACCCTGCATTTTCTAAGTAAATTGCTTTTTAACTCTGAAAATCATGCCTAGCTTACAAACAAGACTACAGAGTAAATCTACTGGCACAAATTGTATTTAAAGCATTAGCATATGTAATTATTCCTAATTATAACACATAGATGATAAAAAAAATTAAAGTGTCAACTATGAAAAAACTTTAAGCTTACAAAAAAACCTCTTGTTATATCATAGAATGGTGGGCATAACTTCAGACTGAGTCAGATAATATATATTCTAGTCTCAGCACTGCCAGTCCCCTAGTTCCTAGCTGTGCAGCCTTCAGACAAATCACTTAATTGGCTTCGTTTTTCTTAAAGGAGTGAGTCTCGATCCGCAGTTTTTAAATTCTTCAAATATGTCTTGGGAGTCCAATACAAAAGAGATAAAAGTTCCCTTTGTTCAGTGGGATATGGAGATGATAATCCTGCCCACTCATCTTTCCAATTCTCCTGCAGTGGCACCAAGGAATCCCTTTACAACTCACAGTACTCCATGGATTTAGAGCTGGACAATCGCTGGGCGAAACTGGTTCTGTGGTTCCTTAACCTTCTACTATGTTTCCCTTCTGAAAGTTCACAAGCTGACAAAATGAACCTCAGAGAAAAGATCTACTGTCCTTTACTAAAAGGAAAAAGGCAGCTCTGGGATCATGTCTGATTACAATCATTGACAATTTCATAGCAGTTAAAGCATAAACACTACCACACAGAAGTTATCTGACTGAACATTGCATATATGCAGAAGTTATTCCTACCAGGCCCTGAATCCAGTCCAAATGCAAGACATTATATTCCTTCTTACCATGGAAATACTAGAGCTAAAACTTCCTCAATTTTCATTTTACATGGAAAGCCACAGAAAATTAATAGGCACTCTAAAATTAACACCAGTCTTAGTTACAGAACTGTAAAAGTGGACTGGTCCTTTTCCTTTGCACCAATCACCACATTCAACCTATTTTATCTGTAGTAACTTTTAACTTCCTAGGACAAAGTTATAAAGGCCTTAGGAAATGGACAACCAACAAAATGAGTTTACTTTTAATTGTTTAATTGTCAAGTACCATGTTAAAATATGTATTTTTTTAATAGATTTTATTCATTTATTTGACAGAGAGACACAGTGAGAGAGGGAACACAGCAGGGGGAGTGGGAGAGGGAGAAGCAGGCTTCCCGCCAAGCAGGGAGCCCTATGCAGGGCTCGATCCCAGGACCCTGGGATCATGACCTGAGCCGAAGGCAGACACCTAATGACTGAGCCACCCAGGCGCCCCAAAATATGTGTTCTTTAACTCAATTATCTACCAAATGGCACTCTGAAGAAACTGTATTATTACTCTAGGATTTGCTTAGAGACAGTCACTTGGGTACAACATACCAAGAGAATACAGTTGACTCTTGAACAACACATGTTTGAACTGCGCGGGACCACTTATAAGTAGATTTTTTAAAAAAGATTTTTTGTATGTATGTATGTATGTATGTATGTATGTATGTATTTATTTATTTATTAAAGATTTTATTTATTTATTTGACAGAGACACAGCGAGAGAGGGAACACAAGCAGGAGGAGTGGGAGAGGGAGAAGCAGGCTTCCTGCGGAGCAGGGAGCCTGATGCGGGGCTCAATCCCAGGACCCTGAGATCATGACCTGAGCCAAAGGCAGGCGCCCAACGACTGAGCCACCCAGGCGCCCTGATTTTTTGTATTTATTTATTTGAGAGAGAGAGAGAGAGAGAGATTTAGAGAGCAAGCAGGGGGAGGGGCAGAGGGAGACGGAGAGAGAGAATCTCAAGCCGACTCCATGCTTGGTGCGGCGCCCGATACGGGGCTTGATCTCATGACCCTGAGATCATGACCTGAGCTGAAACCAAGAGTTGGAGGCTTAACTGACTGAACCACCCAGGAACCCCTATAAGTAGTTTCTTTTTTTGTTTTTTTTTTTACAATATAGTACTGTAAATGTATTTTCTCTATAACATCTTCTTTTTTCTAGCTTACTTTATTGTAAGAATATAGCATATAATACATATAACATACAAAATATGTGGTATTTGACTGTTTATATTATCAGTAGGGCTACCAGTCAACAGTAGGCTGCTAATAGTTAAGTTTTGGGGGAGTCAAAAGTTATACATGGATTTTTGGCTGGGGGTGGGGAGGGTTGGCATTCCTAACCCCTGTGTTCTTCAAGGGTCACCTGTATAGCTGAACTGTACGTTATGATTATCTGAAAGTTACATTTATCATCACAGTAACCTAGAATCTACAATTTTAACACTAAACAATGATATTTTAGCAAATACACAGAACTATGCCATGTAAGGATACTCTTCTTCCTACACTTTGAAGGGCTTTTAAGCTCATGATATAAGACTGAAGAGAGGAACTGAAATTTTTAATGTAAGATTTAAAAAATTCTTGGTCGAAATTTCCAAGATTTGATATAAAAAAAGGGAGACTAAAGGCCAAAGATTTTAGGTCTTCCTGAAGATGGATAATTTTATAGGCAATGTTAGGGAAACAAATATTCAAATTTTCAACATCTTTGCCATATTATGAGGTAATATAGCATAGCCAGTATGAGGCTCCAGAGCAGACTGCCTGAGTCTATATCCCATCACTTTTTTTATTAGCCATGTTTCTTTGGGCAAGTTAATTAAACTCCTTAAGTCTAAGTTTTTTTGTAAGTAAAGGCAGAAAATAAGTATTAATAATCTACCAATTTACTATACCTACCTATCTATGCCACAAGGATGATGTGACCATTAAATGAAATTATATATATATAATGTCTTACATCACTTGCTTTCAGAAAGAACTGTGGGAAAGCTTTTTTGTTACAGAGATAGGAGAACATGGGTAAAATAACCTGGGAGAATAGTCTAGGATCCTTACTGTAACTGAAATAATTATGTAAAATGTAGTCAATACAGGGGCACCTGGGTGGCTCAGTCGTTAAGCATCTGCCTTCGGCTCAGGTCATGATCCCAGGGTCCTGGGATCGAGCCCCGCATCGGGCTCCCTGCTCGGCGGGAAGCCTGCTTCTCCCTCTCCCACTCCCCCTGCTTGTGTTCCTGCTCTCGCTATCTCTGTCTCTGTCAAATAAATAAATAAAATCTTAAAAAAAAAAATGTAGTCAATACAACAGGGAAGTGGAGAAGGGTGGAAAAACTCCAAAGCATATTTTTTCCCCTTAACATTTAAATAAATATCTTCAAAGGAGCATTAAAACTTTTATTTAATGACCAATACTTATTCAGAGGTAGACCTTGTATTAGTATGCATAGATTGGTCCTTTACAGGATTAGAGCTATAAAAATTACAGATCAATCATGAAAGGAAAATACAATGGCAATACAAACACCAGTACACATATATTTTCTTTACACTAGCTGATTTTCCAACATAATTTCCTTGTCACCCCGCTTTTTGTCATCTGTACAAAACTACAAAATTCATTTGCTTCAAATCCTGAATTAAACACAGATTTATGTCTTACATTAAGGTCAGAATTTGGTTCATAACCCTGTGATGTTATTGGTCATTAAGACAATCTAATGGCTAAAAGAATGAATATTTGCCACATTTTCTGTCTTAGATAATCCATCTTTAGTGCTGGTACTTGCTATCTTAGAAAATCTTTAGACTTTTATAAATGGTTTGCCCTTCCATCTTCCCTTTAGTAGAGTCTCATTTTATGGACTAAGTCATCTGAGATGACAAAATGGACAATGCTGTTAAAATGACCTTGATAAGGGGTCTATGGTGATTAGCACTCAAGAATATATTTTGTTTGAACTCAGGCTGTAAAATATAAAGAAAACCAACATCAGATGCATACTTATCATTATCCTGTTGCTTCAGGGACCAGGCATAAAAAAAATGAACTCAAATTACCTAAGGTCAACAATACTATCTGAATGCAAGAATGTCACATCTTTTTGTATCGAGACTGCTAACAAAATGTCTCCCAAAAGTTATTTCTTATTGTGAATTTTTATGCAGTACACTGAAGTATTGTTTAATAAGGCTTCTGATCCTAAATCTCTAATGTGACAAAGTTCACGGAGAGTATAAATTCAGGAAGCCAAATCAATCTTTTACTACACATGCTTAACAATTCCTCTGATTAAGGTAAGTCCTAAACAAAAAAGGGTTTCTCCAAGAATTATTCCTACGTTAATATGTACACACACTGACTTTAGATATTTAAGTGCACAGAATTTAAACAGCAAAATTTCTAGTTCAAACTGCTGGTGAAATAAAAAAATTAAATTTTACTTGACTCTGATCTATAAACTGTCACATCTCAAATGAAATCAACAAGAGTATTTTCAGTTTAAGTATTGGTAACAATTATTAAAGTATTTCCTTAGGTGGGGGCAAAAAAAAAAAATCAGTGCCATTTAGCAGACTCTCTTGGAATTAGATACTGGTCAATGACATCTGTAATGTTCCTAAATCATAGGAGAAATCTAAAGGAATAAAAAGCAAGATAGATTTGGGGGGGAGAGTAGATATTGTAAGGGTCATCAGAAGCAGTACATTAAACCAAAATTTTTATAAAACAACTGATAATGTATTGTTCATATATGACTCAAGAACTGGGGGACTTGAACAGCTATATTTTATAATTGTAAAAGTGAGGTTAATTTTCAGATAACCTTCAAAAATCAGTTCCAAAGCTACAAAGCTACTATCAATCAGCAATAACACTGAATTCTGACCTTTGGTGTCAGCATCCGTTATTTGCTCTTTGGCTACTTCCTCTTCTTCTTCAGCTATCGCCTGGAAGATGGCAGTCAGGAAGAAAAAAAGCAATTCACATAGTGGGCCTTCACTGTCATTTCCTACAAGAGCTTCCTCTAACACTTCTGTGAATAAAATGTTTAAAATGAATTTAAAGTTCTGTTCATGTATTGAAAAAACAACTCCATTGGAATAAACATTTTAATCAAACAACAGCCTGTGTAATTATTTTAAGTGTCCATTTATCAAAGTAGAGTATTATCCAAGGCAAAATCAAAAAACGATTTATAATGATTATAATAAAATACAATAAAATCATAAGCCAAAATCACTACATTCAAGAAAGTCAAATTAGCCTCAGCAGATCAATACCATATTTCCTTTTAAGTTTAAATTTCAGGTGTAATTAAGGCACATGTTAAAAATTATCATTTTATTCTAATATGAATAACAACTCAAAGATTTGTTATTGTTGCTCCATTGTTCTCAAGAGCTATGTGGGACATTAATGTTTACTGCATAGGAGAGGTAATCATAAGTATGAGGTATAATCTTAATATTGTATCCAAATCATAAATGTTATCTAATTTATCTTACCTAAACCAGCATTGTCTAGACCTTCTTGATCTGTAAGGCACAATGATTCATGCCTAACCCAACTCATAAAGAGAAACTGAAGGAATGTGAAAGCCCCCTCCTGAAGAGTACACTTTTATTAAAATAACAGTGATATTATAATTCTGTCTTTGAGGGTCTTTATTTTGATTTTAAGAAAATTATTTTGCTATTTGACAATTAAAAATCCAAAATGAGATCCAAAGCCCTTCTCAATTAATGTAGTTCTTATAATGTTTATACAAAGTAAAAGTATGGAGTCAATGCAGAATCACAAATTAGAGGTTGGCAGTAACTTGTCTCTAAATTCAGCTGATGTCAATTCCTTCCTTTCCCGCACTTACATAAACCATGACACCTTCAAGAAGAGGAATCTATTCCTTCACTCCCTTAAATTTACCAAGCAGACCTGACCAATGGAATATGACAGAAATAAGGCTTGCCAGTTCCAAGCCTAGCCTTTAAGAAGGCTGGCAGTTTCTGTCCTCTTCTTCTGGGAGCCCTTAGCTGCCACATAAGTAGTATAGACTACCCTGATGGGGTGGGATGCCACATGGAGGAGCACTGAGGCACCAGGCATGTGTGTGAGGAAGCCATCTTTTTTAATTTAATTTTTAATTTTTTAATTTTATTTTTATTTTTTTGTGAGGAAGCCATCTTGAACATCCAATCAGGTAAGCCTTCAGATGACTCCAGTCCCAGCCACTTCCTGTAACCACATGAGAGACCCCAAGAAAGGGCTGGACAGTTAGGCCCAGTGACTCTACAGAATTCTGAGAGATACTAACTTTTTGTTTTAAACCACTAATATTAGGGTGAACTATTAACACAGCAATAGCACTTGCCTAGGGTTACTCCCTCAGGAAACTCATCTTGAAGATCAAAAAGTTCCCCAAAAGCATTAAGAAACTCCAAAACCATCAGAGCATCACCGAAGATTTCAGGAGGTAGTCTAGTCTTCACTGGAGTTGGTTCTGGAAGTTCCTGAAAGATTAAACAATTTATATAACTATTTGAACCAAGTACAGAAAACTGTAAAAGGTATATACGTACACTTTGCTGAATAAGATTTATTTCAGGCAGACTAGTGGTTCTCAACCCTGGATGTTTATCACAATCACCTTTGGAACTTTTAAAATTATAGATGTCTTGGCCTTATTCCAGCTTTACTAAATTACAATCACTAGGGACTTTTTTCTTTATCTAACTAAGAACAACTTTGGGCTGATGTATACTTCTGACTACATTTTCTAGTTAAGAGGGACTTTTAACCTAGATTCTGAGATCAAGGCATTAGCTGCATCAATATTATCTTCAATGCAGGATCTCCTTAGGATATGGAATAGAATTAATCCATCTGTTGAACTTAGAAGTGGTTCCATACAAACTGAGATGAATGCAAATACTGGATTATCAACGATCATACAAATGACCAATTATGTCTGCAGAATGAGAGTCTTTTCAAAGTCTGTCATAAAATACTAACAGTGCTGCTTTGGAACTCTAACTATAGCATTTGCTTAATTGGCTATTTCCTCTTAGTTAAATATGAAGCCACTATTAAGAAGAAAAATTTCATCAGCAAAGCCACATAGGGCACATAGAGCATAGGTGTGAAACATCACATAACAAACTTATACCTTAAGATCGTCACATTCCATATCTTCTCTAGGTTTACTCCACTGTTTTAAGTATTCCATATATTTTCGCTTTTCTTCACGTAATTTTTCTCTTTCCTAAAACAAAAGGTTAATAAAATTTTTTATAAGAATTTTATAAGGCAACATCAGCATCACTTGGGAACTTGTAAGAATTACAAATATTTGGGCCCTAACCCGGACCTACTGAACAAGGAACTCTCAGGTTGAGATCCAGCAGTTGATGTTTTAATAAGTCTTTCTGGTGATTTTGATGCATGCTAAAGTATTAGAATCACTGATCAAAACAATGCTTGCCTAACACTACTGCTACAAAGATGGAAAATGTCTCATACATAACAGCCCATGGATAAATATTAATTCAATTTGACCCTGCCTATAGGGGCTCTCCTATTTCAAATCAATTAAATCTTGACAAAGTAAAGTAACAAATTATTAGAGTACCTAAAATAAAACCTCCCCCTATATTTGTCATATAGTTGTTATTTTTAAGATTCATTTAAACCTAACAACCTAGGGACAGAGGGACCAGTAAGTAAAAGAAATATCAGAACACAGTTGGTGGATTTCTTTCTCTTTCAATCCAGGCCACTTCTCTTGCTCACTTGGTCTTTTGATACACTTACTTCTTGGTTCTGGTATTTGACACTGGAAGATAAATAATGACCCTAAAAAGTCTCCAATAAAGCAGAGTGCAAGTAAAATATTTTATATTTATTATAGTTTATAATTATTTTCCAATAAATGTTTAACATACGTTAATCTTATACTCTTCCTTTGAAATTTAGGACCACTGGTGGTAACAGATGGGCACTTATCAAATTTGCAACATAAAACGATAGTTACAGAACTTAATTGTGCTTTAAGTAGTCTGCTACAGTAAGTCTTCCCTCCCTGCCCCAAATAATTCTTGTAGCATGTAATAAGATGGGTATTCTCATTCACTATTGCTAAGAGTGTAAATAAGCACATGTTTAGCAAACATATACTTACGTATGTGTAAAGAAAGTTTTTAAAAATGTTCCTAGCCTTTGACCTATTACTCTACTTCCTATAAATTTATCCAGGGACATAATCCAAAACCAGTAAAGAATTTTATTCATAAATTTGAACAGGGTATCATTATTTATGAGCAAAAAATTATAAAGCACTTACCTGTATCTATTTGATTAACTATTATGCAGTCACTAAAAATCCGACTTTACTTATTACTTAATAACATGAAGGACTATTTCAATAATGTTAAACAAAACAAAAAAAATTACAAAATTATAAATGCTACATCTCTTTTTTAAGGCCCAGAATAAAGATTAGAAATAAATTAGGGGCGCCTGGGTGGTGCAGTTGGTTAAGCATCTGACTCTTGGTTTTGGCTCAGGTCATGATCTCAGCATCCTCAGAATGAGTCCCTAGCTGGGCTCCACTCTCAGCGGGGAGTCTGCTTGAGATTCTCTGTCTCCCTCAGATAAATAAAATCTTAAAAAAAAATGCTATCTCTAAATGTTACCACATTTAGATTACAAGTGGTTTTCTTGTCCTCTACATTTTCTGGAGTGTACATGTGTTAGATACCTCCACCCCCATCCCAATGGCCTATTTGAAATAGTTCAAGAAACTACAGGCAATTTAAATGAGCACAGGGTGTAAAAGGATTAGCTAGGGCTACTTGTAAATAGCCCAGAAAACCAATGACACTTACTGACTCTGGAGAAAGCCAGCTACAGAATTCTCTAAAGAATATCTACCACTAAAGATTGTAATAAAAGATTTGCTGAAAAACCTATTTTTACAGATACTTTATTCTTCAAGGAGAATAAGAACACCAATAATTCTTGGGGCGCCTGGGTGGCTCAGTCATTAAGCGTCTGCCTTTGGCTCAGGTCATGATCTCATGGTCCTGGGATCGAGTCCTGTATCGGGCTACCTGCTCGGCGGGGAGCCTGCTTCTCCCTCTCCCACTCCCCCTGCTTGTGTTCCCTCTCTTGCTGTGTCTATGTCAAATAAATAAATCTTAAAAAAAAACCACAAAAACACTAATAATTCTTGTTATTTGTAGATTTTATTGTATTTTTCTAATTATATATTTTACTTCTGCGAGTTTTATGCATATCATCTTCCCTAAATTTGGAAGTCTAAATAATGAAGAAAATCAACTTTAGAATTGATGAGCACTGGGTGTTATATGCAACTAATGAAGTTTTGAACACTACATCAAAAACTAATGATATATGTTGGCTAACGGAACAGAATAAAAAAAAACGAATTGTACTTAAGAGGCTTTGGGGTGTAAAGGCATGTATATATATGCTGAACCTTAAATTATTCATTAAATTTTCCAAAGCAAAAGAGAGATAAACCAATAACTGTTTATCAGTGCTCTATACAACTAGAAATGTCATCAAAGTGGTAAAAGCATTTGAAAATTAACCATGAATTTATTTATTTTTTCCCTAAAGATATCATTTATTTACTCGTCAGAGAGAGAGAGAAAGAGAGCACAAGCGGGGGGGCAGCAGGCAGAGGGAGAAGCAGGCTCCCTACTAGGTAGGGAGCCTAATGCGGGACTCGATCCCAGGACCCTGGGATCATGACCCGAGCTGAAGGCAGACACTTAACTGACTGAGCCACCCCCATGGGGTCCCCCATGGGGGACAGATGTCCCCCATGAATTTAAATATGTAAATCACACTATTTTTTATATAGAGAGCATAGCTAATATACTTGAATGAATACCTTTTCCCTTTCTATTTTAAGTCTCTCTTTTTCCTCTTTTTTCTTCAGTCTCTCTTCTTCAACAATTTTCTTCAATTCTTCCTTCTTTTTCTCTTTATCTTCCTTTTCTTTTTTCTTTGCTTCTAGGGCATCTGCTTTTTCTCTTTTTAATTTAGCCTTTTCAAAAGCTGTGGAGAAGATCAAACTTAGAACTGTTCACAGACAGAAAACAACACATTTTTTAATGTAAAAAAAGAATCCCTGAAATATTTTATGGTTAAATGTGATCAGTAGAGACTCACAGGGGTTGTAAATTGCTGGAGGGAGCCAGCAGGTGATTAAAATGGGAAAGCAAGTTGGCTGGGTTTAAGACAAACTACTGCACTGGGACAAACATATACCTGCCTTTCAAAGCCCTGCTACTCGAAGTGTGGTCCTAAGACCAGTAGCAAAGTATCACTTTGTTAGAAATGCAGAATCTCTTCTCCCACACAGACCTACTAATTTAGAATCTTCAAAGGATTCCCAGGTGATTCATATATATAGTCAAATCTGGAAAGCAATATTTTATAAAGCTGTGTGAATCAAATGGCCCCAAACAGTCTGTAAGCCATAGAAACTCCAACTTGTGCTTAATCTAGCATTAGGCTGGTTTAATAGGGGATATGCTATACCTTGAAATACTGTTTTAAGAGATGAACACAGGTCTCATTTATCATAAAAATCTATAGATACCTGAGGGGAGAAAACTATTTATGCTAAAAAAAAAAAACCCAAATAAAAGAAATATGTCATTTCAGAAACACTCCCACCAAGCACAGAGAAATATTCTTTCCTGTACGTAAACAGTTTTTGGAGAGAATGTTAAACTCACCCAGTGACTTCATTTCTTCTTGTTTCAAAAGTTTGTCTCTTTCTTTAATAGCTTTGTTCCTATAACCTGCAATAGTCTGTTTATTAGCAACGCTGTCCTCCTAAAAAACAAGCCAAGAAACTAAAGCTGTAGAATACCACAACTTTTACAAACTGATGGTCAGCCTTGTTTTTACAGTCATAAAAATTTTAAAACCCATCAAGTATACTTTCTTTATACAATAAGGTTTTATTCTAAGCATAATTGAATGTTTAATAACTTTAATCATAGTAACATAGAGAATATGAGTTAGTTCTATAGCTCTACAAATTAGTACAAAAACCTCCTAGGAAAAACCACCAGTGATCTACAAGGAGAGTCTTAGAAATATGCATTAGAAAAACAAAAAAATTTTCCAAGGTACCTTATAAACTAAATGGTGTAGACATCAAATGTGAAAGAGGTGCATGTCAAGAGAGTTCTTATGGTCAATGTTAAATAATGCCAAAAGATTTTTTTACTCTATTTCTTGGGAGAATAATGGTCTGTAATAACCTGCTTAGTATGATATTTTTATTATCTTTTATCTTTTAAATGTTCTTTACGTTTCAATCCCATAATTTATCCTCTGTATTTCTCCTGCTTTACATTTCAGTAACTGCTTATATGCTTGCTTCCACTTTGGTATAAAATCCCTGTGGCATTAAAGCTATGTCTAAAAAAAAAAAAAAAAAAAAAAAAAGCTATGTCTAATTCACACTTGAAACTTCTACAAGCCTCACTGCTAAGTAGTTATCAACATACAGTACACACATTGTATACAAAGGAATGTATTCCTTCCTAAGGCTATGTGCAGGAGGGGAGCCAAATACTGCTCTTAATTTTGAAGTTGTTTTTTTTTTTTAAAGATTTTATTTATTTATTTGAGAGAGACAATGAGATATAGAGAGCATAAGAGGGGGAGGGTCAGAGGGAGAAGCAGACTCCCTGCTGAGCAGGGAGCCTGAGGCAGGACTCGAACCCGGGACTCCAGGATCATGACCTGAGCTGAAGGCAGTCACTTAACCAACTGAGCCACCCAGGTGCCCTTGAACAGTTTTATTAAGAGCTACAATGTAGTTTTTACCATTCTCTACTTACCTGACTAATAGATACTCGTTTGGGAGGTCTTCCTCTTCTTCTGTTAGTAGGACTAAAGATAAATGTGGGTGGATCATCAGGGAAGAAGTAAGAAAAATCTTGTTCTGCTATTTTATATGTTGAAAGAGATGACGCCTTCATAAATAAAAAAAAAAAAAGACATAAGGTACAGTAATAACACCATTAGGAAACCATACATAGATATGCTCTAAAATGTCATAGGACTGCTGTGAAAGACAAGATCAAAAACATTAGAATTTCATGTGTTAATAAACAGTAACACACATTTAAAAATTTTCTCTCCCTTATGGTTTTTATTTTTTTAAAAGGTTTTTATTTATTTATCAGAGAGACAGAACAAGCAGGGGGAGCGGCAGGCAGAGGGAGAGGGAGATGCAGGCTCCTGCTGAGCAAGGAGGCCCATGTGGGACTTGACACCAGGACTCTGGGATCATGACCTGAGCTGAAGGCAGCCACTTAACCAACTGACCAATCCAGATGTCCCTGTTTTTTTTTTTTTTGTTGTTGTTGTTTTTTAGTTTTAGGGGTAAAATATACTGATTCGTCAGTTGCAGATAACACCCAGTGCTCACTATATCAAGTGCCCTCTGTCATTCCTGTTCACCCAAGTACTCCATTCCCCACTCCTCCCCCTCCAGCAACCCTCAGTTTGCTTCCAAGAGTTAAGAATCTCTTATGACTGGGGCACCTGGGTGGCTCAGTCATTAGGCGTCTGCCTTTGGCTCAGGTCATGATCCGAGGGTCCTGGGATTGAGCCCCACAATCGGGCTCCCTGCTCAGCAGGAAGCCTGCTTCTCCCTCTCCCACTCCCCCTGCTTGCGTTCCCTCTCTCGCTGTCTCTCTCTGTCATATAAATAAATAAAATCTTAAAAAAAAAAAAGAATCTCTTATGATTTGTCACCCTGTTTTCATCTTATTTTTCCTTCCCTTCCCCTATGTTCATCTGTTTTTTCTTAAATTCCACATATGAGTGAAATCATATATTTGTCTTTCTCTGACTTATTTCACTTAGCATAATACCCTCTAGTTCCATCCACATCATTGCAAATGGCAAGATTTCATTCTTTTTTGATGGCTGAGTAATATTCCATTGTGTGTGTGTGTGTGTGTGTGTGTATGCATACCCACACCAATATTCTTTATCTAGTAATACACATTTTAGCTGGTTTACTTGATCTATTATTAATCAGCTTTACCAAAAAGATAAAAAAACCACAATTCAAAGGAATGTCCCCCCATAAAATACCTAAGAATGCTTCAACAGTTTCTTAAATTCTAAAACTATTTCAAAATTATGTTTATATAGTAACCTTTTTTGGTTTGCATTACTTTTGACTAATTTTGTATGGAATTTTCTATGTAAATAATCCATATATTTAACATTACAAGTCCACTGTATTAACCCAATAAATTTTCCTCAACCATTTCCTAACTGCTGAATATTTATATTTTCCCTGCAATTGGGGGTGATAAAGACTTTTTTTTTTAACTTAAAGACTTTATGTATCAAATTTTAAAGTTGATCTGGCAAAAAGGAGAAATGCTGATAAATTCTTATCAAATTTCAACTCAGAATTTAAGTTCAGCAAAGTCAACCTCAGTTTTACCAGAAGTTGTGTGGTTTTAGGATAAATGCTAAATCCAAAAGAGTTTCAAAACTTGTTCACCTTTCATCCATGTCCAACTCCAAACTTTTTATTTTTGGCTAGCAATTCTAAAGATTATTTTTGGTCTAATAGCCAAGATCATTATTCTTTCTAAGAAAACATGCCATTTACAGAAGTATCTTTCAGAAAATGTATAAGAAAATAATGATACAAAAATTTAAATCATTAAACAAAACAAAAACACTTCAACTAGGAATAAAATTTTCTGTGTAATAATTGTATTCGTGGTAGAACATAACTTTTAACATTTAAAACTCAATCAGTTCCGGCCATCATAATAAATCAAGAATCTATTAAGATTTTATATTAAGATCTATTAAGATGGCGACTATCCCACATAAATAACGCCTGAATATACAGAATTGCCCTTTAAATATGAATATAAAGCATATGGGTGGTTTCTTCTCAAATATATATGCTCAAAAAATGTCAAAATAGATTTTATTTTAGTTTTTTATTTATTTTTTAAAGATTTTATTTATTTATTTGACAGAGAGAGACACAGCGAGAGAGGGAGCATAAGCAGGGAGAGTGGGAGAGGGAGAAGTAGGCGCCCCGCGGAACAGGGAGCCCGATGCGGGGCTCGATCCCAGGACCCTGGGATCATGACCTGAGCCGAAGGCAGATGCTTAACGACTGAGCCACCCAGGCGCCCCCAAAATAGATTTTAATACATCAATTGCCAATGTTCCTTATTCATACACACATAACACAATAAACAAATACATCTTTGTGTTCTTGTAGTACTCCTAATAGGAGACTACAGTCACCACATTGGGTATTAAACTTTATCCACTAATAATTTTTTGTTATACTCTATGAGAAAAATGTTTACTCTCACTTTAATATTTATTTATTAATTTTCTAAAGATTTTATTTATTTGTCAGAAATCGAGAGACTGAGAGAGAGCACAAGCAGGGAGCGCGGCAGGCAGAGGGAGAAGGATCTATTTTAGCATTGTTCTTTGAATTTATTTTTGTGAGCCAGGACCCCACTTAGAAAAATACAGATGTTCCCTTCCCCTATAACATTTTCTTTTTCCAAGTTTTCCATCTCTTTTTACATGTCTTGGTTGATCTTTTTTACAAGGGGAAAAAAAAATGCAGTACCTGAGCCATCTAGCAATTCTAGCAATTGCAAAAATAGTATTTAAGACCCAATTAATAGAAAGAAGATTACTAAAAACTGGCTCCAGATAAAAAGAGAACTATTTTCAACCAACTTTGACATAACATTTCTGCAATGTTTCAACTTTATAACACAACCTATCTCTCTTTTTTTCTTCCTTCCAATAAATAATTTCACTGTTTTGATTACCTTAATTTTAATGACTCCATCTTGTGGTTCACAGTGTTGCTTCAGAAAAAGCTTTAATTTATCACGAGAAAATAAGTGTTTTCTCCGACTGCCAGGGGAAAAAGAAGGAGAAAGAGTAAAGTGTTAGTATCAAAGAATTCAATTTGAACTCTATACTCTCCAAAAATCAATAACCTCAATTTCAAGCTTAGGAAAAGAAAGATATTTCCTTTTCCAATAGTATTTATAAGTTATGAGAAACTTTATACATAAGTATTTATATGGAATGTTACAAGATCAACTTGAATGGATTTATTATAAATGTCCATTACAAACATAGTATATGCATTTGTTGCATAAGAATCACTTAGAAATCAAATAAACCTCAAGGAAAACATACTACAGAGTAAACCTAATTTTAGAAAATTAGATGATCATTCCTAGAAATATCACCATTAAAATTCTTTAAAAAATTAAAATCAGGAGACTACAAGATATCACATAACACTAAGTCAATATTCAAATGGATAATATGAACATTCTTGAACATAGGTTGTTTCAATTTCTAAAATATTTTGTATTTAAACTTCGTATGGCAGCCAACAAATTCATGGGATTAAAATGAAAGAGAATTAGAACTAAGATTCCAAAAATACGCTATTTTTGATTCTCCCTTGCCCCCAAATTCAAAAACCACCACCACAATGGTAACAAACACCACCAAAAACAAATCAAAACAAAAAAAATACCCCTAAACACCCAAGTATTTCTGGAAAAGTTCTGGAAAGAAAGTAAATGTTTTAATTGAATTTTATGTATTCCTTTCAAGAAAAGCCAAGTTAAAAGCTTCTAAGAGTGAATAAACAATAAAGGAGTTTTAAAGTAGTAGCCTCCTCAAAAATGTATATTCTTTTCTTAGAGAAAGGACTATATGAGAGAAAGGATTAGCTTACTGTGCTATCCCACCACCATACATAGAGTAGATGACAATAAGAAGGTTAATTAATTATTTCTTGACTATTGAATAAATATACTAGTCCTCAAGAATTGTATTGTCCTACATAGCACCCACTAGCCTACTTATTAAAAAAAAAGTTAAAAAAAAGTGAATAATCTATGAGCATTATTTTGAGAATACTATTTTTCAGCATATAATAAAATGCAATATACTCCAAAGATCTTAAATTAATGATGGACCCCCCAAGATCCAACCAAACAAAAAACTACACACACCCCCTCATAGTTATAGAAAGTAATATGTTATTATCACTTTTCTTTGGACTCATCAGTATATATGAGGCAAGAAGTATATGAGAATAAGTAAAATCATTTTATTTTTTAAAGATTTTATTATTTATTTATTTATTTATTTATTTATTTATTTGAGAGAGACAGAGAGAGAGCACAAGCAGGCAGAGGAAGAGGAAGAAGCAGGCTCCCAGGGAGCCTGAATGGGAGCTCGATCCCAGGACCCTGGGATCATGACCTGAGCTGAAGTCAGATGCTTAGCTGACTGAGCCACCCAGGCACCCCAAATAAAAGCATTTTACATCAAATAAAATGCAAGATTGACTACTGGGTGGCAAGTTGATAGTTGGCTGATAACGTCAATTTACTTTCAGATGACTAAGGGCCTAACCTCAGCAGGCAACAAAAGGGACTGTCCTAAAATAGATCTGTGTAACCTAAAGTCAATTCCTTTAAATATTAACAACTCATTACCCCTCTTTTGATTAGGACTTAAACAGGAATTTATTTTTTTATTTACTTAATTTTTTAAAAAAGATTTTATTTATTTACTTAGAGCATATGCGCGAGCAAGGGAGGGGCAAAGGGAGAGAGAGAGAATCCCAAGCAGACTCCATGCTGAGAATGGAGCCCAACTTGGGGCTCAATCTCTCGACCGTGAGATCGCGACCTGAACTGAAATTAAGAATCAGACACTTAACTGACTGCACACCCAAGCACCCTTCAAACAGGAGTTTTTAAAGATACTAATTTGTTATTATTTAACTTTAAGGAATGGAAGAGACTGATCAGGTGTCTGTGTCTAATGAATAAAATATTACAAATGTGACGTATTTGTAAGTACCATCAGACTTCTCAGCATTGAAAACTGAGTTCTCTCATGAGAAGTGCCTCATAAATAGGACCTTTTTTAATTTTTTATACTGAAGACTCTTGGGTTTACTTACAAAGGGCTCATGGAGTCCACTAGGATTCACTTAATCAGTCTATAAGTGTACATTTATTTTAAAAAGGGACACAATCACATGCAACACTGTTCTATAGCAAATCTTAATTGAACACAATTATTCTATTTTAAACCAGCATAGATGAGATACCGAGTTTTACCTGATTTGTGTTGCTTTAACAATAGCACACTCATACAATTCTTTTTTAGTGGGTTGCACCTTGTACTTGAATAATAAGGGATCGACTGCATCTTTTTTCTTCCTAAAAAAGAGCAAAGACACAAATCAATAATTTGTCTGAAAATGTGAGATTTTATTTTATTTTTTTAACATTTTATTTATTTATTTGACAGAGAGAGACAGCGAGAGCAGGAACACAAGCAGGGGGAGTGGGAGAGCGAGAAGCAGGCTTCCCACTGAGCAGGGATCCGATGCAGGGCTCGATCCCAGGAGCTTGGGATCATGACCTGAGCCAAAGGCAGACACTTAACAACTGAGCCACCCAGGCGCCCCTGAAAATGTGAGATTTTTTTTTTTTTTTTAAGATTTTATTTATTTGAGACAGAGAGAATGAGAGAGACAGAGAGCACACGAGAGGGGGGAGGGTCAGAGGGAGAAGCAGACTCCCTGCCGAGCAGGGAGCCCAACGCGGGACTCAATCCTGGGAATCCAGGATCATGACCTGAGCCGAAGGCAGTCGCTTAACCAACTGAGCCACCCAGGCGCCCAGAAAGTGTGAGATTTTAAATAGAAATATAGTTTCTAAGAACACACTGTAACAGAATCTAATACATTTTTAGTTTAACTAGGATTTTATAAGTTACTGACATCCCTCTCCATTCTATCAGCCAAAATAGTACAAAGCACTGTTTTATGTTAGGTAGGTATTTTACTCATTCAATAAATTTTCCTGTGTGAAGAAATTAACTGAAGATGAATAAGCACAAGTAAAGTACCCAGTTTAGGTAAGATAAATTTGTAAACAAATAGCTCTTGGATTTGCTTTTAAGCTTTTTTCTTAATACTATGTAAAGCAAGAGCAAAAGTGGAGATAATGTAGTTTACCCTATTTTAAGAATTGGCAGAGGCTATACATTTAATCCTTTCTCAACCAACTTCTCATCTTGTTTTTCCTTTGAGAATGCATTCATCCATCTGTCCAATAAATAGTTAAGAGACTACAATGTGCCAAAAACTAAACAATAAGGATTAAGTAGTGAACAAAATAGAAATACAGTGGGGAGATACAGGCAAGCAAACAAACAAAAATATACAACAGGGTAGGAGGTAAGTGCTATGAAAGGAATACAGTGCAGGGTGGAAGTACTCTATTTTATATAGTGACAATCCTGATAAACTGACGAGACAGGCCTGGTAAGAAGTTAACATTTAAGCAGAGATCTGAAAGAAAAGAGGGAGCAACTCACAAGAAAATCTTGGGGAAATGAGTTCAAAGGAAGAGAGAAAAGAGTGTGTAAAGGCCCTGAGGTGGAAATAGGCATGGCTTGCACAAGAAGCGGAATAAATAAGGAGAATAAAAAATCCAGTCAGAGAGGAAGCAGAAGGGCCAGATTATAGGCCATCAATATAAGGGTTTTGGATTTTACTCTGAAAAGACACTAGAGGATACTGAATACTGGGGAGATAATGATAGAACTTACACTTCAGAAAGGTCACTCTGGCTGCCATGTAACTTATATTTCAGAAAGATCATGCTGGCTGCCAGACTGTGGGGCAAGAGTGCAAACAGGGACATCCATTAGAAAGCTAGTGCACTGAACCAAGTGAGAGCTGATGGCAGTTACAGACTACGGTGATAGTGGTGGCAGCAGAGAGACAAGTGGTTGGATTCTTGAAAAGCTGCCTCTGTGAATGCAAGTGCATATATAACGGGGATGTAAATAAGGGTTATTGAGAAGAAAATGATATGAAAGGATGATAAAAGGGGCGCCTGGGTGCCTCAGTCGTTGGGCGTCTGCCTTCGGCTCAGGTCATGATCCCGGGGTCCTGGGATCGAGCCCCGCATCAGGCTCCCTGTTCCTAGGGAAGCCTGCTTCTCCCTCTCCCACTCCCCCTGCTTGTGTTCCCTCTCTCACTGCCTCTCTCTGTCAAATAAATACATAAAATCTTAAAAAAAAAAAAAAAAGGATGATAAAGGAAACATTTAGCAATGAGGGTCAGATATGGCCAAAGTGTGATAAGTAGAGTATACACTGTATTTATAGAAATTCAACACGGAAGGGATGTATGAGACAATCACACAGAACTGAAGTATCTGGGGCGCCTGGGTGGCTCAGTCGGTTAAGCAACTGCCTTTAGCTCGGGTCATGGTCCCAGAGTCCTGGGATCGAGCCCTGCATCGGGCTCCCTGCTCGGCAGGGACTCTGCTTCTCCCTCTCCCTCTACCCCTGCTTGTGTTCCCTCTCTCGCTGTGTCTCTCTCTGTCAATTAAATAAATAAATAAATCTTAAAAAAAAACACAAAAAATTGAAGTATTTACCTTTAACAGCATTAACTTCCTAGTTGGAGCACCAAGGATCTTTACATTGAGACCCAGTATACACAGGAGATATATTTAATCCTTCAACCTCACTATATGGAATGCAGTCTAATACTTTCTATTCTATTAAAATTCATTATTAATTTCACAACCTACATGAGGCTATAACCTACAGTTTTAAAAGCACTGTCCCAAAAGAAGAGATCAAAGAGAGAAGTCTAAGTGTTCAGGGCGCCTGGGTGGCTCAGTTGTTAAAGCGTCTGCCTTTGGCTCAGGTCATGATCCTGGAGTCCCAGGATCTAGTCCCACATCGGGCTCCCTACTCAGTGGGGAGCCTGCTTCTCCCTCTCCCTGCCGCTCCCCCTGCTTGTGCTTGCTCTCTCTCTCTGTCAAATAAATAAATTAAAAAAAAAAAAGGAGAGAGAGAAGTCTAAGTGTTCAGAGAGCAATACTGATGTGAGTTCCCAATAAAGGAATTTCTTGGAATGAAAACAGGGAAAAAGAAAAATGGGTTTTGATGAATCAACAGCAGTTGTTTAAGAACAGACTTGATTTTTTATCTTGATATCATTTTTTGAATTGATGCTAACTTAGCAATTAATCACTACTATTTTATACATATAAGGGGTTGATCAAGTATAATATAGATTGCACTTAAAAGATTTACTACCAGTTGCAGTATATTATTATATTTTAAGTCACAATTATAAATGCATAAATATATTTATATATTATTTGTTTATAGAAAACTTGTTTATGGACTTTATCTTAATGGATTTAAGGCTATAAAAATGTGATTTTTGTGTGTATATAAAACTATTTTTTGTTTTTTCTTGCTATATCATGAAATTCGTTTCTGAAGATAAAACATAACAGAATTAAAATCAGTTTTTCCAATCAGTGAAAATATTCTTAGGGGGTTTTGCTATAACTCTTACATAAATTCTATACAGGATAAAATCGTAACTGGATTATTTCCAAGGAAGTACAGCTATTAGAGACCAACAGAAACTGCTTGTCATATGGATTCACCTATAACATAAGAATTAAAAGATAGTATTAAAAAGAAATTCCATCTTAATAATTTTTCTCCCTTGCTTCCTAAAGCCTAGGCCTAAATAGCTGGAATACTAAACTGAATGTAGTGATCTTAGCCATGACTGTGACTAAGAGACTGATTTTCTTATTAACAAGTGTTACTAGCTCTACACTGACACATTAACATCAAATATTATATTTATAGAAATTAGATTGCAATTCCAATGATTTATTCACAAAATTTTATCACTTATTTATTTTATAAATACACCATATTTCAATATGGTGTATTATTGTATTTACATATATGTATTTATTGTAAATACATATAAATATATGTATTTATATATACATTTTGGGGGGGGGAGGGGCAGAGGGTGAAACTCCCAAGCAGGCTCTATTGCGGAGCCAGACATGGGGCTCAATCTCAAAACCCTGAGGATCATGACCTGAACCAAAATCAAGAGTTGGACACTTAACTGACTGAGCCCACCCAGGCACCCCAATATGCCTAGTTATATATATAATTTAATTTCTACTTTTATTTTCTCATAATAGTAATTGTTTCTGTTGCTATCCCATGGACAATATTTGATACTAAAGAGGCAGTTAAAATTTTTTTCTATAGCAGTAAAATAGAAATGACAAAGGACCGAATAATTAAGCTTTCTGCATAAATAGTTACTTATGGTGTTTTGTTTGTTTTTGTAATTTAAAATGCTAAACTGACCTCTCATACATAAAATTTCATATATGAACTACAAATAGCAAAACAATTAGGTCTACTTCTTTAAAAGTAACACTCAGATTCCATAATCTTACTAATAATTAAGCATGTTATCATTACAGCCAGATTACACTTCATGAAGGAAGTCAGTTGCATAGTATTTCACAATGGGGTACACAATACACTCTTTGAGGTTCCTAAAATAATTAGTTTTCCTTGTGCTCTTGCAAATTACCACCAGGATATAAGATGTTACCAAAAATGTATCCTTGTTCATGTACTATTTTTAGGTTAGGATAATATTTTTATGGTATTTTAAACTTTAAATAGCATCTGCCTAGAGGTGACTCCATAAAACTCTGATCCACTGTAAAGGATAAAAGCAGCCTGACCTTAAATTTTTATAGCCTTAAATCACAACAGCAGAGTATATTATTAACAAGGTGTTATTTACCTACCAATCTGAGTTGCTACAAATACCATAGTTTCTTCTACAAATCCTAAAAGCAACTAGACACACTCACCTGTACTTGGCATACCTCAATCACACTGAAATCAGATGGTAAACTAGTGAATATTTTCAGGACTGTCAGGACTATTTCCATCAGTACTGTCTATCAATTTAGTTAAATTTTCAGATAATTTTCTGGATTGCAAATGAACTTCACTATTTGGCTCTTTCATTAAGAAAGGAAACTTGCGGGGGGCGCCTGGGTGGCTCAGTCATTAAGTGTCTGCCTTTGGCTCCGGTCATGATCCCAGGGTCCTGGGATCGAGCCCCACATCGGGTTCCCTGCTCCATAGGAAGCCTGCTTCTCCCTCTCCCACTCCCCCTGCTTGTGTTCCCTCTCTCGCTGTGGTCTCTCTCTCTCTGTCAAATAAACAAAATCTTAAAAAAAAAAAAAAAAAAGAAAGAAAGAAAGGAAACTTGTGGGGTGCCTGGGTGGCTCAGTCAGTTAAGGGTCTGCCTTCGGCTCAGGTCATGATCTCAGGGTCTCGGGAACAATCCCAGCATCAGGCTCCTGCTCAGCAGGGAGCCTGCTTCTCCCTCTGCCCCTCCCCCAGCTCATGCTCTCTTGCACGCTCTCTCTTGCTCTCAAAGAAAGAAAGGAAACTTGTATCAAGTAGTTATACAAATTGTGATCTTAACAAGTAAGGATTTTCAAATATAAATTTTCTTTATATCTATTAGTAATTTTGGAGGGAAAGAAACAACAGCAGACATAAGTATAACTACTTAACCCACTTTTTTTTTTTTTAAGATTTTGTTTGTTTATTTTGAGAGAGAGAGAGCAAGCACACACAAGCAGGGGGAGAAACAGAGAGGGAGAAGCAGGCTTTCCGCCGAGCAGGGAGCCCGATGTGGGGCTCGATCCCAGGACCCCGGGATCATGACCCCAGCCGAAGGCAGATGCCTAAACTGAATGAGCCACCCCTTACTTAACCCATTCTTGATGGGCAAACATAAGAGATGAGTAAAGAAAGGCACATGGAGAGCAGATACACAATATGTATATTTCAAAGAGTAAGACTACAGACAAAACCCTAAATCTCTTAACTTCAATTTTATATGATGCAAATTATCTTCTCTAAAATGTAGTCCAATCTTTTGTTTAGTGCTATAAATACTAGCAAGTCAATTTTTAAAATAAAATTTGCTTGTACATACATAAAATAAATGAATAATTCTAAATTTAAAGTATTCCTTATTATATAATCTACACAAAGTATCCTAGTGGTACAAAAATTAGCCTCATTTCATTCTTGAGTATATTTAGGGGGTGCCTGGGTGGCTCAGTCAGTTAAGCATCCGACTCTTGGTTTCGGCTCAGGTCATGATCTCGTCGTCGTGGGATTGAGCCCCGCGTCAGGCTCTGCACTCAGCGTGCAGCCTGCTTCAGATTCTCTCTCCCTCTCCATCCCACTTGTGCTTGCTCTCTCTCTCAAATAAATTTAAAAAAGAAGTATATTTAGATTGGTATTCAAAAGCTCTGCCATAAATCCCATGGTAAATAGCTAGATAGGAGAAAATGACTTCATATGTTACTCTAGAACTCCGTTCTGGCAAAGATATTGGAGAGTATTGCAAGAATGCTGAGATTCGGAGAGCACTAAAATGTCCAAGGCTGCTATGTCTATGACTTTGTCCATGGCTTTGTGATAAGAAGAGTAACAATTTTCTCATAGTCTCTTTCACAAACTTAGTTTAAGAAGCACATGTTTAGGAGGCGCCTGGGTGGCTTAGTCGGTTAGGCGGCTGCCCTCAGCCTCAGGTCATGATCCCAGGGTCCTGGGATCAAGGCCTGCTCAGCGGGAAGCCTGCTTCTCCCTCTCCCACTCCCTCTGTTTGTGTTCCCTCTCTCTCAAATGAATAAAATCTTTAAAAAAAAAAAAAAAAGCAGCAGCAGCACATGTTTAAGGTGTTAACACCCATCTTCAAAATAAATAAGTGACCTGCTTCCTAAAACCTTGACTGCTGCCCACCAACAAAAGCTGACCCACAAAGGTAAATACGTAGTTACTACTTAGTTCAATCAGATTCTGCAGTAAGTGCCCAGACTGACGAGTAAGCTAATAACATGTTATTCTGAGGGAATGCAACTTTATAAAAAGTCAAGCCTTTAATTTCTTACTTTTACTGATGTAAAATTGACTTTGAAAAAAATAACCAATATGATCCCCCAGATGTATCAAAATATTCTATTTAAAAAATTCTGATGACCAGAATAAAGAACTCTTATAACTGAACAAAAAGACAAATAACCCAATTTAAAAATTGAGATACTAGCCATCCCACTAGGATGGCTATAATCAAAAAACTTGAAAAACAGTAAGTGATGGTGAGAATGTGGACAAACTGGAATCCTTATATACTGATGGTAAGTATGTAAAATGGCGCAGTTGCTGTAAAAAGCAGTTTGGCAGTTCCTCAAAAAGTTAAACAATCGTCATATGACTCAGCAATTCTACTCCTTGGTACATAACCAGAAGAATTTAAAACAGGGACTTGAATAGGAGCCCATACATCAATATTCATTGCAGCATTATTCATAATAGCCAAAAGGTGAAAACTCGAGTGTCTATCAACAGATGAACGGATAAACAAAATGCGGTACATACACACAATGGAATATTCACCCATAAAAAGGAATGATTACAACAATTAGCCTCATGTTTCTAAAATAGGTATATCAAAAAGCCCTATTGTAAATCTCAACATACTACAACATGGATGAACCTTGAAAAATAGTACTAAGTGGGGGCGCCTGGGTGGCTCAGTCGTTAAGCGCCTGCCTTCGGCTTAGGTCATGATCCCAGCGTTCTGGGATCGAGCCCCGCATCGGGCTCCCCACTTGGCGGGAAGCCTGCCTCTCCCCCCTCCACTCCCCCTGCCTGTGCTCCTCTCTCACTGTGTCTCTCTCTGTCAAATAAATAAATAAAATCTTAAAAAAAAAAAAAAGTACTAAGTGAAATAAGCCACACATGAAAGGACAAATACAGTATGATTCCACTTATATGAAATACTTAGAGTACATAAATTCATAGAGACAGAATGCAGATTAGAGGTTACCAAGAGATGGAGGGGGGAAAATGTAGAATAATTACCTAACAGGTACAGAGTTTCTATTTGGGGTAAAGAAAATATTTAAGGGATATAATCCTTCATATACTCCAAACAAAACACTATTTGGGAATAGTGGTTATAGTGGTATGACACTGTGAATGCAATTAATGTCATTGAATTATACACTTAAAAGGGTTAAAACAGAAAATATTATATTATATATATTTTAACGCCCCCCCAACCCAGGAATGCTGGTGACCATTTTGAGCACCTAGGCTTAATTCTAAATATGCTGCCTTAGTATGTCTCACAGATATTATGAACTAGGTGATGCTGGAAAATTTTTCTAACTCTGAACTTCCATTTCTCCTCAGTGATAAAAGAATATGACCACCTACCCTTATAGAATGGTTCTGAGGAATAAAATAAATAAGAGAATATATGTGGGTGCTGTTATACAGATCAACTAATGGAAAATACCCAATAAATAACTTCCATTTTCATCCCTTCAATCCACCTACTGAAACATGAGAAACTCCAGATTACGTTTTGTTGTCAGGGAACAACCTAGAAGAAGTAAATTTCTTACTCACTTAGGTTAGGGAATTAATAGAAATAACAGAACAAAGGTCCAAAGATGATTATGTTTCACTCTTCCTGGTATATTAGGATACAGTAGCATTCTACAAACAAGTAGGCATTTTATGATGTTGATGTATAGAGAAGGCTCAGATTCTTTGAGAATCATAAACAGGTTACAATATCTGTGAATAAAGTAATTAATTAGCTTTCTCACTTTTCCGATACCAAGAGTCTATCCCAAGTACTTACATTCGTGGAATAAAGCACAACCTATTTAGGCAGGAAATTATGGGTCAAATTCAATAATACTCTGTGATAAGCTTGTTGTAAGTGGCAGAAGTGGAACTGATGGACATTTATATTGCCACATATAACAGATAAAATACTTACTATTACTAACTGGGATTATGAATTAATTGGCATATTTGTACTCAAGGTAACAAACTAGCAAACTATGCATGTAGCTCATATTCAAATCTAAAAGGAAGAGAAAGGACATTAATGAGCTGAATAATAGAGTGCTGAACCTAAGAGTCTAGACATTCCTCATCTAAAGCACCTCACAGCATCTCTAAGAATTAGAAGATTAGGTTAAAAGTTACTACAAAATAAGGGTGCCTGGATGGCTCAGATAAATAAATAAAATCTTTAAAAAATAAAAAGTTATGGGGCACCTCAGTCGTTAAGCGTCTGCCTTCGGCTCAGGTCATGATCCCAGGGTCCTGGAATTGAGCCCCACATCGGGCTCTCTGCTCAGTGGGAAGACTGCTTCTCCCTCTCCTACTCCCCCTGTTCCCTCTCTTGCTGTCCCTCTCTCTGTCAAAATAAATAAAATCTTTTAAAAATAAAAAAAAAGTTACTACAAAATAGCCTTAAATGGTAAATCACTTTAAAATGAAAAAAATATAGAAAAATAAATGCTTACTATATTTATTTATTTTTTAAAAAGATTTTATTTACTTATTCATGAGAGACAGAGAAAGAGAGAGGAAGAGGGAGAAGCAGGCTTCCTGCTGAGCAAGGAGCCCGATGTAGGGCTTGATCCCAGGACCCTGGGATCATGACCTGAGCCAAAGGCAGATGCTTAACGACTGAGCCACCCAGACACCCCAGTGCTTACCATATTTAAACATCAATTTAAATAATGTCTCGTATACAAATCTATATTTAACCCTTCAAGACTCATATATAATTAACTCCATTTAAGGGATATAATCCTTCATACACTCCAAACAAAACACATGAACTACTGTCAGAGCTGCTAATACTCAATAATTTTGCATCATAAACCCTATATTCAATGAGGGACACAAACAAAAGACCTATAAATTTCTTTTTCTGCTTAATAAAGTAGCAACTCAAGAAAAAAATGAGATATATCATACTGTGGAAAACAGTATGGAGGTCCCTCAAAAAATTAAAAATAGAAATACCATATGATCCAAATGAGATGTATCAAAAGACTTAATACATAGGACCATGTCATGCTTCATTCACTCACCTAAAAATCATTTTTGGTGTACTAGCTAGATGACCTTGTGCAATACCAATTAACATTTCTTTTTTTTTAAAAAAAGATTTTATTTATTTATTTGACAGAGACAGACACAGCGAGAGAGGGACCACAAGCCCCCCAATTAACATTTCTAAGGCTCAGGTTCTTCTTGTTAAATAAAGATAACAACACTCTTCCAGAAGTGACTAATTAGCACAATGCTCGGACAGCAAATGCTCAAATGCTAGTTATGGATACAATAGTTCAAGTTAGAAGTTGAATTACAAGGTTCTGAAGGACAGAATTTGATGGTTATTGATATTTCAGCTGCAAAGAACATAAAGGAAGTAGTTAAGAGTGGCCTCAGGGAGTTAATATCCATAATTTATAAAGAACCAATATAATTCAACGCCAAAAAACTCCAAATAATCCAATTAAAAATGGGCAGAGGACCCGAACAGAAATTTTTCAAAAGAACACATACACATAAATGGCAAACAGACACATTAAAAAATGCTCAAGGGGTACCTGGGTGTCCAACTCTTGATCTTGGCTCAGGTCATGATCTCATGGGTATTGAGATCAAGCCCTGAGTCAGGCTCCCTGCTTGGCAGGGAGTTTGCTTGAGACTCTCTCACCTCTTTCTTTGTCCCTCCCCCATTCGTGCACGCACACTCTCTCTAAAAATAAATAATTCTTTAAAAAAAAATGCTCAACATCTGGGGGCTCCTGTGTGGCTCAGTTGGTTAAGCAGTCTGACTCTTGATCTCAGCTCAGGTCTTGATCTCATGGTCATGAGTTCAAGCCCCACATTGGGCTCCACATTGGGCATGGAGCCTACTTAAAAAAAAAAATCCTTAACATCACTAATAAACAGGGAAATGTACCTATCAGGATGGCAAAAATAAAAAAGGTTAAGAAATAAGTGTTGGTGAGGATGTGGAGAAAAAAGAATTCTTGTGCACTATTGATAAGAACGTTAACTGGTACAGCCACTGTGGAAAACAGTATGGAGGTTCCTCAAAAAATTAAAAACAGAAATACCATATGATCTAATAATTCCTGTATTGGATATCTGCCCAAAGGAAACAAAAACGTAAATTAACAAAGATATATGCACTGCACCCCTATGTTTATTGCAGCATTATTTACGATTGCCAAGATATGGAAGCAACCCAAGTGTCCATCAATAGCAACTCAATTTATTCCATTGAATGAGTAAAGACACACACACACACACACACACACTGGAATTTAGGCAGCCATAAAAAAGATGAGATCTTGCCATTTGTGACAACATGGGTAGGACAAACACCATATGATTTCACTTGTATGTGGAATCTAAAAAACGAATGAATAAATAAACAAAAAGCAGAATCAGACCTAAGCACGGAGAACAAATTGATGGTCGTGGGGGGTGAGGGGGGCAGATGGGCAAAATGGGTGAAGGGGAGTGGAAGATACAGCCTTCCGGCTATGGAATGAATAAGTAACAGGACTACAAAGCACAGCATAGGGAATATAATCAATGGTACTGTGATAGCACTGTAGGGTGACAGATGATATCTATACTTGTGGTGAGCGTAAGTACAGAGAGAGGTACTGAATCACTACGTTGTATAGCATTAAGTATAGAGAGATGTTGAATCACTATGTCTTTTTTTTTTTTTAAAGTAAGCTTTACACCCAATGTGGGGCTTGAACTCACGACCCTGAGATCAAGAGTCATATGCTCTACACACTGAGCCAACCAGGAACCCTGAATTGCTATGTTTTAAATCTGAAACTAATATAACACTGTGTGCCAACTATGCTCAAAAAAAAAAAAGAGCAGCCTCAGGTTAGGTTTCTGATTAGAATATTATGGTACTGTTCACTGACAACAGGGAAGAAAAAGGCACAAGACAGACTGGAAAAAGCATTTTTAATTTTGAGATGCCGAAAAGGCAGAGAGGGAACAGAATGGAGCAATAAAGATTTAGAGAGTTGTGGAGAACAGACAGAGTGGAGCTAAAGCATGTAAGAAGACTTTTAATCAGTTGAAGACTTAGCTGAGATTTTAAATTTACCTGGAGACAATGCCAATCTACATGGGTTTGTGTGATTTTTCTCCAGGAGCACTCAGCTGACCCAGGCTGTCAACTGACTGAATTGCAGAAGGTTAGTTTCTCTACCATATGCACCATAAAGTGATTAAGTATAATAATTAAAGTACAGAATTAATTTTCCCAAGTAAACCAAATTGGAATGTTTAAGTGTAACTGAATGAGGTGAACTTCAATTGCTCCTACGCAGCTGACTAGAGTTAACTAGGTACTTTCAATTTTGCAAATTCTAAACACGTGTTGTTGAACCACATCACTTAGATGGATTTTACACTCTATGATTACAAAGGAAAAAGGGAAGGATTAAAGAGAAAATTATTTCAATAGGGTATCATTAGCCAATCTGATATACATTTTAAAAATTAATAAAAATCACTTACCCATTTTGAAAGGAACTGTTTTGTGTTTCTGAATCATCACTATCACTGATGATAATAGTTTCTCCATCGACATTGCTGACATGTCCATTAGCAAAGCCATTTTGATGTGATGGAGGGAGAACTTCCAAAATCCTACACTGTAACCTGAAAGAAAATGATACATTGAAAAACGCAAATTATTTGATATTTATAATCAAGCATTTCAGAACAATCTAATTATTCTGAACTGAAAAGATATTTTATTTTGTAGAAACTATGACTCATTGATGTAACCAAATTAATAGAAAATCTGTAACATCAAATTTAAGCAAAGGTTAGCTACAATTTAAAATAATACAAAGGTTGGGCGCCTGGGTGGCTCAGATGGTTAAGCGTCTGCCTTCGGCTCAGGTCATGATCCCGGGGTCCTGGGATCGAGTCCCGCATCGGGCTCTCTGCTAGGCGGGGAGCCTGCTTCTCCCTCTGCCTCTGCCTCTCTCTCTCTCTCTCTCTGACTCTCATGAATAAATAAATAAAACATTAAAAAAAAAATAATACAAAGGTCAATTTATCGAGATTCTTAGCAATTATATTCCTTTTTTTTTTTAAGATTTTATTTTATTATTTATTTGTCAGAGAGAGAGAGAGAGAGAGGCAGGCAGGAAGAGGGAGAAGCAGGCTCCTTGTTGAGCAAGGAGCCCGATATGGGACTTGATCCTAGCCCCTGGGATCATGACCTGAGCTGAAGGCAGAAACTCGACTGACTGAGCCACGTAGGTGTCCCAGCAATTATATATATATATATTTTTAAGATTTTTTATTTATTTATCTGAGAGAGAGAATGGGAGACAGAGAGCATGAGAGGGGGAGGATCAGAGGGAGAAGCAGACTCCCCGCTGAGCAGGGAATCTGATGCGGGACTCGATCCAGGGACTCCAGGATCATGACCTGAGCTGAAGGCAGTCGCTTAACCGACTGAGCCACCCAGGCGCCCCAGCAATTATATTCTTAACTAAAGTTACTGCTTAGAAAATCAAATACTGGCATAATATGTCATTATACAGACTGGATCTTGTAGTTTTTCAAAGCATCCAACATTTTAAATTCTGAAATTTTCCTGATCATAACCTTTTTTATTCTCACTGTAGCTTTTGTTGGCATTTTTGATCTCTATAAAATTTCCTATTCACTAGTTCTATTGCCTCTATTTTTTTAAATTAACATATAATGTATTATTGGTTTCAGAGGTACAGGTCTGTGATTCACCAGTCTTATATAATATCCAGTGCTCATTACATCACATGCCCTTCTTAACGTCCATCACCCAGTTACCCCATCCCCCTACCCCCCTCCCCTCTAGCAACCCTCAGTTTGTTTCCTATAGTTAAGAGTCTCTTATGGTTTGTCTCCCTTTCTGGTTTCCTATTGTTTTATTTTTTCCTCTCTTTCCCTATGATCCTCTCTTTTGTTTCTTAGGTTCCACATATCAGTGAGATCATATAATTGTCTTTCTCTGATTGACCTATTTCACTTAGCATAATACCCTCTAGTTCCATCCATGTTGCTGCAAATGGCAAGATTTCATTTTTTGATGGCTGAGTAGTATTCCATTGTATATATATATACCACTTCTTCTTTATCCATTCATCTGTCGATGGAGATCTGGGCTCTTTCCATAGTTTGGCCATTGTGGACATTGCTGCTATAAACACTGGGGAGCAGGTTCCTCTTCAGATCACTACATTTGTATCTCTGGGGTAAATACCCAGTAGTGTAATTGCTGGGTCGTAGGGTAGCTCTATTTTCAACTTTTTGAGGAAGCTTCATACTGTTTTCTAGAGTGGCTGCACCAGCTTGCATTCCCACCAACAGTGTAGGAGGGTGCCCCTTTCTCCACATCCTCACCAACATCTGTTGTTTCCTGACTTGTTAGTTTAGACATTCTGACTGGTGTGAGGTGGTATTGCATTGTGGTTTTGATTTGGATTTCCCTGATGCCAAGTGATGTTGAGCATTTTTTTCATGTGTCTCTTGGCCATTTGGATGTCTTCTTTGGAGAAATGTCTGTTCATTTCTTTTGCCCATTTCTTTATTGCCTCTAGTTTGAGTTCCTTAACCTCTGCCCACTCTATCTGGATTTTATGGGCTGCAACTTCAGACATATTCACCACAACTGAAATATTTCTCTATCCCATTTTTACTATGCCAATTTGCAATAATTAAAATGTAGTATATCTACAATGGAATATTATTCAACACAAAAATTAAAATGAAGTATAGATGAACTTTGAACACATTATGCTAAATGAAATAAACCAGAAATAAAAGGCCACATAGTATACGATTCCATTCATAGGGAATATTCAGAATAGGCAAATCCATAGACAGAAAGTGGATAATCGGTTGCCAGGATCTTGGGGGCAGAGAAGAGAAGAGGGGAAGAGAAAACAACTCTTAGGCAATCCAGGGGGAGGTTTTATTAACTAAGAATATCTTACGTATATATACACCTACAATTACCAATGGGGTAAATCCCTTTTCTCTGAGAAAAAGTGGTTCAAGATTAGACAATTAGCTATTTATCATTCATTTGGTCATCCTACGTACCATAAACACGTTTTGATATATTGTGGGCATTCATAAAATTGCCTATCTAGTCACCATCCCCATTCTCCTAGGAACTTCATTCTTCCCATACCCCACCTCCCTCCACATGGCTGCTAGTAGAGCTGTCATGTTCCCACAGGGTCCTAGCCAGAGTTAGTTGATATTGGGTGGGCACCTTTTTGCTGAGCCAATACATCTTTTCCAAGATTTTATTTTATTTTTTTAAAGATTTATTTACTTTCAGAGAGAGGAAGAGTGAGCGAGAGCACACGTGTGCGGGGGGGCGGTGCTCAGAGGGACAGGAGAGAGAGAATCTCAAGCAGACTCCCCACTGAGCATGAAGTCTGACATGGAGCTTGATCTCACAACCCATGAGATCATGACCTGAGCCAAAATCAAGAGTTGGACACTTAACCAACTAAGCCACCCATGTGCCCCAATCCTCTTCCAAGATTTTAAAATTTGAAGTCTAGAAAGCAAAAATCAGTCCTGTTGGCAGCCATGTTTCCTGCCATGAGAAGCATGTAACTGCAGTGAGAAGATGAAGCCAACGAGAGAGAAGAGAGGAGAGATGACAAAGGTATTACAGGCAATCAATTCTCTTGTTCTTCCTCAGACTTAGCTGTGCTTTGCTCATCTTAGGTTTAGCTATTTAATCTTTCCTTTGATTCAATAAACTGATAACTGACCCTTTTGCCTGTTTTTTCAAAATTAATTTCTGTCACTTACAGCCAAAATAAAGGGAATCATACAATTCCAGAAAGACAAACAGTATATTCAGAGCGGACTCATTTTGGGAAGCTGGTGAATTTTTATAAAATAATAGCACATATTTTCATTAGTGTACATTTTATCATGTGCTTATTAACTCTCCATTAGAAGTACATCTTTAGTATACTCTAAAATATCTAATAGTGCTGTTAGGCACAGAAAAAACCAGGACCATGGATTTCCTGCTAGGAAATATTTGCACTATACCCAAATTGAAGAAAGCAATTGGTTTTACAGCACCCCAAGATTTAAGAACCAACAAAAGGTAGACTATGTAGGTGAATCCAGCCCTCAAATCATCATCTTTCTTGGCTCATTTTCCCTCATTCTGAGTGTTATATAGGTTCAATTAAAAGTATCATATGTGACTCCTTTACAACCTGCTCTTAAAGAATTGAGAACAAAGGGAGAGGACTCAAATTACTAAAACGAGAAGTAAAAGTGGGGACATTACTAGTGATTTTACCGGAACTAAAAAAGATTATAAGAAAAGATTATGGACAACTGTATGCTGACAAACTGGATAGCTTAGATAAAATGGACACATTCTTAGAAACACACAAATTACCAAAACTGACCCAAGAAGAAATAGAAAATTTGAATAGATCTATAAGTAGCACGGAGACTGAATGAGTAATCAAAAACTTTCCAACAAGAAAAGCCCAGGACCAGATAGCTTCACTGGCAAATTCTACCAAACATTCTAAGAATTAATACCAATTCTCAAAATCTTCCAAAAAATTGAAGAGGATATAACACTTAACTCATTTTATAACACCAACATTAGCCTGATACACAAACCAGACAAAGACATGGCAGAACATATAAAGAACTCTTATAACTCAACAAAAAACAAACAACTCGATTCAAAAACAGGCAGAGGACCTAAACAGACACTTCTCCAAAAAAGATACAAATGGCAATAAGCACATGATTAATCAAAACTGCAATGAGATACCACTTTATACCAAGATGGCTATTATTAAAAGAACAAAAATTGAAAAATAATGAGTGTTAGTGAGGATATGGAGAAAATGGAACCCTTGTGCATTGCTGGTGGGAATATATAAAATGGTGTAGTTGCTGTGAAAACAATATGGTGGTTCCTAAAAAAAATTAAACACAGAATTATCATATGACCCAACAATTCTAAGTATAAACCCAAAAGAATTGAAAACAGGAACTCAGCAGATACTTGTATACCAATGTTCATAAGGGCTTTATTCACAATAACCAAAAGGTGGAAAAAACTCAAATGTCTACCAATAGGTAAATGGAGAAACAAAATGTGGAATACTGAGCAGCCACAAAAAGGGATGAAATTCTGATACAAGCTACAACATGGATGAACCTTGAAAACATTATGCTCAGTGAAATAAGCCAAACAAAAAATAACAAATATTGTATGAATCCACTTATATGAAGTATCTAGAATAGGAAAATTCATAGAGACAGAAAGTAGAATAAAGGTTACCAGGGTCTGGAGGGAGGGAGAAATGGGGAGTTATTGCTTAATGAGTACAGAGTTTCTGTTTGGAATGATGAAAAAGTTCTAGAAATAGTAGGGATGGTTACATAACATTGTGAATGTACTTAATGACACCAAATTATACATCTAAAAATGATTACAATGGCAAATCTTATGTTGATTTTACCACTTTTTTTTAATAATTTTTTTTTTCTAACAATAAAGCTTAAGAAGGCTCAATTATCAAGCCTAAATTGGTAGCAAATGCAAATGGTGTAAAAAGAACTGCAGGCTGACTTTCACCATTGGTTGGCAGAAATAAACCAGTGTTTCTAAAGAGAACAACTACAGGAAATCCTATCAAAAATGTTAGGCAATTATGTAGCCTAATAATAAAAAGGTTCTGTAATTGAGTGACCTGAACTGCACAAAAATATGCAAGGAATCAATTAAATGGACCCACTTTAAAAAATGTATTATTGAGGTATAGTTGACATGTAATGTTATATTTGTTTCAGGTGTATAACATAGTGATGAAACGATTCTATACATTATGCAGGGCTCACCATGGTAAGTGTAGTCACCATCTGTCACCATTCAATGCTATTACAACATTACTGACTAAAATAGTTTCTATGCTGCACTTTTCATTTCTGTGACTTTTTTATAACTGGAAGTTTGTATCCCTTAACCCCCTTCACCTCAAATGGATCTACTTTTGAAGGGCCTGGGTATCATCCAGGGATGATTTGCACCGAGTTCCCTGTGGTGATGAAGGAAGCTCTTCAGTGAACTTATGAAAAGGTTCTTCAAAGAAATGGTTTTCACTGGCAGAGCCCAGGTGAATAGCCCTAAGTTGTGATGGTGGTGGTAGTCACGAAGGAAAAACAAAGAAATGGGTCTGCTCCAGGCTCAGGTATGATCAGCGTGGTACCTAAAATGGTTTGACAGTCTACTGAAGGGAACAGTCTATGATCCCCAGTAGAGCCCACAGAACTACAATAATTCAACAACTAATTTATTTAAAAACAACAGAAAAATAACAGAAATACAATTCGCTGACAGAATAAGGGAGAAGCAAACCAGTACAGTATTGAGACATAGCTGAGAATGTAGGAAATGTTTTATATATAAATTATACTAGTTATTAGCAATGTTATTAACTTTGCACAAACCACAGGTTTAGCATTTCTTGCTAATCTAATCAAGGCCAGGCCTCTCGCTGGTGCTAAGCTAAACTTCAGTTAACTATTCAAGATGTCAAGTCAATATCTTCTAATAGATTTCTAATTAGGCTTAGTCCATGTCTTTCAAATCCATTTGCTACAGTTTCTTGGTTCTAGTGAGTCCAAAGAAGATTGGAATGTAAAAAAGGTTAAAGAATCACAAATCCACACCTAGCTAGTGGGTCTTTTAGGATACAGAAACTTCCTAAATTAAAGTTATGCTCCATTATTTGAGGACAGAGCGGAGTCTGACAATCAAAAGAGGATTCTTATTATAATTAGAGTTCCTGTATGCTAGATAAGTACATGATTTAAACATGTTTCTGTCTTCAGAGCAACTCCACAAGTTATACATTTTCCAGAAGATGAAAATTTAGGGTCAGAAAAGTGAAATCATTTGCTCATGATCATACAATCAGTAATGATACAGCCAAAACTTTAGTGTTGACTCTGAAGCCCATATATTTTCTAATCTTCCACTCTATTACTGGAGTTGGGGGGGGGGGAACAGAAACACTGTATTGACCCAAGGGTATTTCAGAGCTTTAAGCCCAGGCAGTCAAGAGGCTCCTAAAGTGCTTATGACTTAAACACTTTTTTTTTTTTTAAAGATTTATTTATTTATTTATTTGACAGCGAGAGAAGGAACACAAGCAGGGGGAGTGGGAGAGGGAGAAGCAGGCTTCCCATGGAGCAGGGAGCCCAATGCGGGGCTCGATCCCAGGACCCTGGGATCATGACCTGAGCTGAAGGCAGACGCTTAACAACTGAGCCACCCAGGCGCCCCATGACTTAAACACTTTTAAGAGTGAAAGCAAGTCTGTGGAACAGCAGTCAGCACAGAATGAGGACACAGCAGAAGTTAGCCATAAAGTTGTAACAGTGACAAACGAAACAAGGAAATAGCCTTTTATAAGAATATGTGGTATATACCTCTTCCCCCCAAAAGTTGGTTTTGTTTTAAAAGTAATTTGTTTTAACAGTCATAGTTCAATTTATATCTCAAAATAACAAATTCATTAAAGCAAAATTATAAAACATTCTACAATTGAAACATATGCAGAGTAGGCACTTGGAGTAGAAGACAAACAGTCAACAGCAGAAGGAGAGAAGACTAGAAACTTGGGGAGACTCACTTGACATAAGGGACTGTCTCTGTTTGGGTCTCTAAAAATGGAATAGGCATACTTTATACCTGTTCCCCTGTGCTGCCTCATTAACCTTTATTTTGTAATACAGGTGTCAAGAACATTTATTTTAAAATGCTATGCTTGGATACTTACTTCAACTTTATAGGTAGAAACAGAGTATATATGCTTAATTTGAAGTTCAGAGTTTAAAAAAAAACCCTCAAATTAAGGTGGTTATGTGATACTTAATTTAAGTGGAGGAAAGTAGACCACTCAACAAGTCTGCTATTTCAAACAAGAAGACTGAATTGTGTTGATTACTCATCAGTGGGAAGAAGAGATCAGAAAATGTTGCTTTGTTAACTGCTCACTTTTTAGACATACTGATAGAGTAGTTCAAAGAATGTTTCATTTTGAACTGTTCTGAGACTCTTTATGGACCAGAGAATCAGGTCTTATTTTTCCAATTGGCATTTGACCTATTGTAAACCTGAATATCATTAAGATAATAAGAACCATCAGATTCTTGGGGTGCCTGGGGGGCGTCTCAGTGGGTTAAGAGTCAGACAGACTCTTGATCTCAGCTCGGTCTTGAGTTTAAGCCCTGCGTTGAGTTCAAGCCCTGCTGGTGTGGAGCCTACTTAAAAAAAAATCATTATATTCTTATTAAAGGTTAAATTTATTATTAAAAGATTAATATAGTTCAAATGAAAATCTTTGGAAATAAAATCCTAGGTATGAGACACACGGGTTAAATCCTACATATTTCTAGTAAGTGTCAAATACCTGGATATTGTCGGCATGCTATTTAAGCTCTTTAGTATTCAAAATTATCATCTTAAAGCCACAAGAGTTAGTTAGGCTGAAGTATAAATCAAATTTATCAAAGCTTCACCAAAATACTTTAAAATTCCAACTAGTATATTCATATTAACAGGTATTTAAAGTGTTTGTGTGCTCAGCTTTATGTTAGCCTGGCATAGTGACACCAACATGTAAGAAGACATGATAGCCTTATGAGAAGGCAAGACCAACATATGAAGATCAGAGACAAGTAAACATTAAATACAATAAAATGTCACTACAGTTTTAGCAGCAAGTGACCTTTCGTTTCAACATATAGTATTTATTTTTTAAAAGATTTTATTTATTTGAGAGAAAGAGTGAGTGTGAGCTCGAGGCAGGGAGGGGCAGAGGGAAAGAATCTCAAGCTGACTTGGGGCTCAATCTCACAACCCTGAGATCATGACCTGAGCCAAAATCAGAGTCCGATACCCAACCGACTGAGCCACCCAGGTACTCCACCAGCATTTCGTATTATAGAACACTTAAATTGGCTGCAATGTGAAGGACGGACATAGGAAGAGAAGCAAGCTTCTTGCCTTCCCTCTCTCTTGCTGCCACCTTGAACAATGAAAACAATGGTCACAACCTTAGAATGATGGAGCAGAAATCAGGAAAAAACCTGCGTTCCTGACAACTTTGTGGACTTGCATCCCACCCCTCCACTGTAACTCTGGTACTTAATTTTACATGAAAAATTTTTATTTCCTTATGCCATTAAAATTCTTTCTATCATATGCACCCAAGTCAAATCTCAGCTGATAAGAAAAAACACTAAACTATTAGGTGTACTAGGTATTTTTATTAAAAACTGATGTTTATAAACATTTTATGTGTTAAATTTATTTTGAGTCACAGTACTGTTTTTCAATTCAACCAATAAAGCTGAATAAGACTTTCAAACTTGGAAGTTACTTTGTCACTGGCAATACAGATTTCAAGTCATATCTGTTTCAGAAAACTGAAAACCTGAAGAAGGAAAATAAATTTAACAATCTATGATTTGTGGCTGTGGTGATCAAAGAGAAATATGAGGGAGGGATCCTTGTAGTAATAGAAATGTTCTCTATCATGACTAGATCAATGTCAATATTCTGGTTGTGATTCTGTACTACAATTTTGCAAGGTAGTGCCACTGGGAGAAATTCTGTATTATTTTCCAACTGCATGTGAATCTACAGTTATCTCAAAATAGAAAGTTTAATTTAAAAATACTAATGATAAACATTAGGAAATATAAACTCTAACTGAAAGCATTCATTTCACATCACAGGAAAAAATCAATAGAAGATACTAAAAAGCTGAAGTAAATAATGACACTGTAGTATTGGCAAAAGGATAGACATACAGATGAGTAGGAAAAAAAAGAGTCAGACCCAAGATTCCATTTACATTTATGTTCTGGAAAGGGCAAAATTATAAGGACAGAAAATAGATCAGTGGTTGTCATATAGGCTAGGGTAGGAGGTGGGGGCAAGGGTAGATTACAAAGGGGGACAGCAGAACTTTTGGGGAATAGTAGAAATGTTCTGTGTTTTATTGTGGTAGGTTACATAACTGTCAGAAGTCACAACTCTACATTTAAAAATGAATTTTATCATAAGTAAAGTACTGCTTTAATAAAACTTTATTAGTTTAGACTACTTAGGATAAAGGCTGATCTGAATGTAAGTTATTTAATTTATTCTTCAGCTTAAAAGAAAACCATTTATTGTTTTTCTAAAAATATTAATGCACATGAGAAAGGCTAATTGAAGTAGGTCTACTTGTTAGATCTCAATGAAGTATAGATTAGTCCTGTGATACTTATCAGAAGAAAGACCAGAGAGATCTGTGTAATGTGAAAATTATGTCAAAGAAGACCTATTTTATAGTTTGTTTCTACCTCAACCATAATAAAAACTGTAAAAATTCATCTAAAAATCCATTCTTCATGAAAAAAGAAGTTCAATATATGGGTACTATCTCTTACAACTTGAGTTAGTCAAATCAAAGTCAGATGGCTTCTGCTACATCAAAATACAGTGCATAAAAAATAAGAATTGGCAAAGAAATTATTATATACACAACTAACAAATTAAGATGACAAAATTATACCAATTACTTCCTGTGTTCTCAAATTCTAGCTGGAAGCTCAAAGGAAATAACCTGAATATTTTTTTTTACTATCCTTAAGGTCAATAACATTCTTTTTTTTAAAAATTATTTATATATTTATTTATTTGTCAGAGAGAGAGAGAGAGAGAAAACACAAGCAGGGGGAGGGGCAAAGGGAAAAGCAGGCTCCCCACTGAACAAGGAGCCTGATGTGGGACTCCATCCCAGGACCCTGGGATCATGACCTGAGCTTAAGGCAGACGCTCAACTGACTAAGCCACCCAGGCGTCTCAGGTCAATAACATTCTTAATGTGGTAACAATGAAAATCAACACACTGACTCGCTGACTGGAAGCAGATGAAGATGCAAGCATACCTTCATAAAGATAACTAAAAGGTAAAACATCAGCCCATTCTAATGGCCAATCATAGCAAATTATTATTGGAGTGCTAAATTAATTTGGCATTACAGGATCTTTTATTCATTCTATTTGAATGTTAGTGATATATTCACTAACAAAGTAAAACTTATCTATGTCTCTTTTCCCCCAACTTTTGTTGACGAATTACTGCATACATCACTGTAGAAGTTTAAGGTGTACAGCATGATTTGATGTATGTATACTGTGATTATAACAGATTCAGCTAACATCCATCAACTCATACAGATACAATAAAAAGAAAAGAACAAAAAAAATCTTCTCCTTGTGATGAGAACTCTTAGGATTTATATATTCACTTAACAGCTTTCTTATATTTCATATAGCAGTTGTTAGCTACAATCATGTTGTTCATTATATCTCTAGTACTTATTTATCTTGTAACTAGAAGTTTGTACCTTTTGACTACTTTCCTCCAATTCTCCCTCCCCTCTATGTCCCTTACAGCATTTCTCATTCAATCCTTTGTTGGTCAGTCATGTATTTCACTGATCTTTGCCCTGCAAACTCTATCCTTATTACCTATGTTCTGCTTGGAGAACAGTAAGTATTAATGCTTTACTCATACTGGATAATCCTGTAGCATCCAACACAGTGGTTTATGGAGAAAATACTGAATTTAATTGGCTAAAACAAAAAAATATGACTCAAGATTCTATCCCATCAAGTTTTATTTTCTTTACAACACTGATCAAATGAATTATCATGTTGATTTGTGTGTTTCACTCTCTTGCACTTGAACATAAGTCCCTAGTTCTTGTCTTAGTCACTACCCTCCTTTCAAAACCTTCAAGAGTAACAACTGAGCACACAATGCTTACTGAATGAACCATATAAAACTTAGCTTTGTGTATACTTTAAGTATTAAATTAGAATATTCCCTACTACCTCCAAGAAAAAAGACATAAATAATTGCATTTTTTCATTCCTGGCAACTATGTCAAAAGACAGAAAAATCAAAAAATAAAAATTATAGTCTTCCCCATGCTTGCAGTCACCTTTTGTTGCTAGTAAATAGCATTCTTCCATCTGGAAGCAAAATATTTGAAAAGAAGAAAGCTTAAACAGCTTAGAGTACAGAAGTAAAATAATTAAGGTACCCTGTGGGGGCGCCTGGGTGGCTCAGTTGGTTGAGCGTCTGCCTATGGCTCAGGTCATGATCTCGGGGTCCTGGGACTGCACCCCCAATTGGGTTCCCTGCTCAATAGGGAGTCTGCTTTTCCCTCTCCCACTGCCCCTCCTCCTTGCTTCTGCTCTCAGTGTCTCTTTCTCTGTCTCAAAAAAAAAAAAAAAATCTTAAAAAAGAAAAATTAAGGTACCCTGTGATAAGAACAATGACGAAGAATTTAAAGAACAAGGGAACCTGTTTAAATATTAATAATTTTTTCCCCTTTGAATCAATGGTCAAAAGATGATGCTGATTTTCAGACACTCAACCTTATGATCTGCATCAATCACTCAGAACAAATGATCAAAAGATAATCTAACCACATATGTATAATCCTCTCTCTCTTCATAGTTAGACAAATTATAAAATGCTCAGGTAAAGGGAAGAGTAAATAGTGGGTGATCAATGAGCACATTCAACTATAATCTTTTAATCCTGCTTAAGTGCTATCCTTTAATATATTTAGGTATGTATATATGTATTCCTCCCAAACAGAAGCAGTAGATTCTGACACTACCTCTGCTTAGAAATTTCACTGGTGACCTTGATCAAGTTTTAATTAACATCTATGTATGAATTTCTCAACTGTAAAATGAGCAAATGAGCTCTTATTACATAAGCTGTTGTAGGAATTAAATAAGAGCATATAAATAAAGAGCTTAGAACAGTGTGTGGCATATAGTAAGCTGTCAAAAGTTTACAGGGATTGTCATCATCTCCCTAAAATGGTATGTAGCAAACTCTCAAGGACAGCGACTACGATATAAGAAAATTAGGGACTGACTTAAAAAAATTTGAGTCACCACAGCTGTCAGACTCTTCACTCATCTCTGACAAGTACAGGAAGGCTCTAACACTGACTGAGTGCTTTATGCGCCAGGTACTATGCTGGCCTACTAACAAATACTAACTATTGTGGCAGATTATTGCAGCTATGGCCCCCATTGAATCATACCTCTTCCATCCCTCCCACATTAACTCTGGATTTGTTCATGTGACTTGCTCTGGTCAATGGAATACTAGTAAACAAAGCGTGCTAAGGCTTGAAATGTGCTTGCACAATGGAACCTGCCCTCTCTTGCTGCTGGGAACCCTGCTACCACCTTGGGAACAAGTTTGGATTAGCTTCCTGAAGGATAAGAGGCCACATGAAAGTAGCCACCCTAGTCTGAGGCCCCAGACATGTATGGCTATTCTAAAGTAGAGGACTTGATAATCCAGCCCCAGACAGGCCGGCCCAGACTGTAAGAACATTCCAGCCAACCAATTGTGAGAATAATGTTTACTGATTTAGGCCACTAAATTTTGGGGGTGGTTTGTTATGCAGCAAAAGCTAATACAGCCACCATATGAATATAGATATTACTTCAGTTTTACAGATTATGAAAGAAGATTCCCAGAAACAAGAGTCAGTTTGGCTCCAAAGGCTTTTTCCACCCTACCAAGCCACTTCTGCATGCCAAACTCTGAGGTTCTAAACAAAAAGGGGATCTCTGGGATTTTATTCTATAACCCTTATTTAAAGCAGTAACCCTTCCCTCATTCCAGGAATTAGAGGACACCATGGCCTATAGGCCAGATCAAACTTACCTCCTGTTTTTTTGTATGTATGGTCTGCAAGTTAAGTGTAATTTATACATATTTAAATGGTTTAAAATAAAAATCAGAAGACTACTTTGTGATATGTGAAAATAATAGGATATTCAAATTACAGTATTTATAAATAAAGAACTACTAGAAAACAGCCATGCTCATTCATACTGTCTATGGCTGCTTTTGCACTGTAACAGCAGAGTTGGGTGGCTGTGACTGAAACCATATGAACTACACAGTCTATAATATCTACTATCTGGCCCTTTATTTAAAAAAAAGTATACTGAACTCTGCTCAGAATTATTCTCTTGGCATATGTTTTTAATTGAAACAAAGGATTTTGCCTGGCCTTTAGTGATGAGTAGATTCTATTTGTACTTTTTTTTTTTTAAGTAGGCTCCATACCCAGTGTGGAGCCCAACGTGGAACTTGAACTCATGACCCTGAGATCAGGAGTCGGACACTTAACTGACTGAGCCATCCAGGTGCCCCTCTATTTGTATTTTTACCACTCCTTTTCCTTTCATCGAGAAGTTTTTTAACTTATGTCATTTCACTTATTTCTCCTTTAACTTTTATCTTTGGATGGTCTCTGACTTTGTCTAAGATAGATAACCCCATTTTTAAAATAGTAATTCAGAACCATAGGTCAAATGAATTCCACTTACATACCATACTATTGGCCTCTAAGACAGCATGGAAAATTAACAAACTACAATTTTATCTTGTTCTCAGAAAAATTCAAAGTATCTATGAGGTAAGTTGTTCATTGAAAACTGATCTTATATTGGCCACATGAAAAAGAGCACGAAGTAGGTAGGAAAAGATGTAGGACACAGATTTTATTCAGAAGAGGCTCAAATTTCTCAGGCCTGAACCTGTGTAATAACCATGTAGAAATGAACTTCCCTTTTATTTCTAACAGCGATCTCAGGACAGAAGTAGATAAACATAGTCTCCCCTCTTTTGTGGTATTAGCCTCTAATATTCTCCCGCCACAAGGAACTAACTTCAGAACTATTGTTCTACTTCACCATCCTGCTACTAACCAGTGCATTGAGATACAAGTTGAAGCAAATAAACATTTGATTCCCTTTTATGTTAGGAAAGAGGTGAACTGCAATTTATTAGCTAACTCCCCATTTTTATCATTTTTTCTTACCCCCATGGTAATGACTGTAAGTCTGGTGGAGATTCAGCTGACTGTACTTGGTGTTAGTGCAAAGGATCAATAAAGAAGTTGCCAGAGACTAACTACCCTCACCTGCAACATTTAACATTCAAAGACTTTTGAAAGGCATTAGGCAGATGCTCCTAATGGCTAATGCAACTTGAAGACCCTTAGAATACTGAAGAAAATGAGTTAAGTTTGTATGATTAAACTTTACTATTTTGTTAAGCCTATAAGTGCCTATTTTGTTGAGTCCATACAGAAATACAACATAAGCTTTATAGGTGATTTAAAATAAACTTGTTTAGAAAAAAAATTCATTTTCAGAAGCGTCATTTCATTTTGCGTGAAAATTCATTTTCACCTAGGGGTGGCTCAGCCAGTTAAGCATCAGCCTTTGGCTCAGGGCATGATCCCAGGGTCCTGGGATTGAGCCCTGCATCGGGCTCCCTGCTCAGCGGGGAGCCTGCTTCTCCCTCTCCTTCTCCTGCTTCCCCTGCTTGTGCTCTCTCTCTCTGACAGATAAATAAAATCTTTAAAAAATCATTTTCATTTATTTTTGTGACTGCTTAGGGATTTTTAGAGTATAAAAATGTTTCCCAGGATGGCCTCCTAATACATTATTATGCAAGTAAATAAGGATTCTAAATTTTCACTGTTGAACTTGCAATGACATCTAGGAATCAGGTTGTAAGTCTGGGTCTTTGGTACATACAACAAACACAATATACATCTAAAGAAGGTGGTTTCCACTTTAACTTAGAATTCCAAAGAAAGAATAGTTGTCCCAAACAGTCTCCTTTTTTTTTTTTTTTGGTATTAAAAATTATATCAACATACCTAGGGTCACTGGAAACAATTTGGGGATGTTGCTAAGGACTCTCTTTGGCTGAGAACCAGAAATTTTGACCCTGTACTGGGGCACCTGGCTGGCTCAGTCAGTAGAGCATGCGACTCGATCTCAGGGTTGTGAGTTCGAGCCCCATGTTGCGTGTGGAGCCTACTTAAACAAACAAACAAAAAAGATCAGTAGTGTAAGCTGAGTGACAGAAAGCCTTCTTTCTGAAAAAGAGTTATAAAACATGGAGTGCCTGGGTGGCTCAGTCAGTTAGGTGTCCAATTCTTGATTTTGGCTCTGGTTGTGATCTTGAATCCTGGGATTGAGCCCAGAGTCCAGCTCCCCACTCAGTGGGGAGTCTGCTTGAGATTTGCTTTTCCTTTCCCTCTCCCCTCCCTTGTGTGCGTATGCTCGCTCTCTCAAATAAATAAATCTTAAAAAAAGAGTTATAATACAAATTTGACTAATACACATTGCTAAAAGTTCTATACTATCTTTACACCTAAATAAGAAGTCTTTCTCCTTTAATCCTTTTTTAATAATTTATGTTTTTCTCTCTCCGCCTTCAAATTTCTAGTCAACCCTTTCCCAAAAACTTCTCTTTGATTAATCCCACCTGGATCATGTCACTAACATTCAAGCATGTATGTTTAAATCAAAACCACTAGATTTGGTCCTCAGTTATATCTTTTATGTTCATCCTATCTTCTCAATATATTTAGTATTTCTCTTTGTCTTCAATATTAATGCAGTTTAATTATGATTCACTAATACCATTTAGGCCAGCAATACAAAAAAAGAACCCAAAGATTTAAAAGTTCATTTTCTTATTTCCATTTCTAATAAATACTAAGTGCCTACTTTCTATAATATAGGTTTTAATGCTAACTTTTTCTTACTTCATTAGACTAAAGTGCTTAAAGCACTCCACCAATGAAACATAGAAAGCTACAGGGAATATACTTTAACAGTTGAATAGTTAAAATCTCTAGTTGGTTGGTCACTATTTAATGCCAAAACCAATACCAGTTTCTAAGATTAAAAAGAATTCTATAATCTTTATTTTACATGACAATTCTAAAAACAATATTGAACTGTAATCTCTTACACTTCTTAATTAGGTAACACTTTGTAAATTTTAAAGATCTCTAAGTAGTATGGGGATAATATTTGGGAAAATGTGGCCATAACTGAAATTCTTTGGTGCAAATCCAATTCTGCTATTTCACTGATTTAAACTACATTGGGGAAAAGGTCTGTCAGTCAAGGGTCAGAGATTATTTTTTTTTAAACGATTATTTATTTATTTGAGAGAAAGAGAGAGAAAGGAGACTGAACACATTGGGGGGAGGCGCAGAAGGCGGGTGGAAGCAGACTCCCCGCTGAGCAGGGAGCCAGACCTGGAGCTCATTCCAGGACCCTGAGATCTTGACCTGAGCCGAAGGCAGATGCTTAACTAACTGAGCCACCCAGGCACTCAGGTCAGAGATTATTTAGAAAAAAATGCAGTTTTTTTAATTTTCAAAGGGAAAATTCATATAAGGCTAGCAAAAGGAATAACTTTCTCCAGCCTCAGAAAAAGCAAGTAAGCTTTTTAGGAACCAATATTTTAATCAGTTTATGCAAAACCAATTAAAAATGCACATCTATGTCTTTTGATATAAGAAGATATCCAAACCACTACTAGATGAAAAAGCTGCTTGCTATTTCTTTTCTTTAAAATTTAGTGTAGGGGGCGCCTGGGTGGCTCAGTCGTTAAGCGTCTGCCTTCGGCTCAGGTCATGATCCCAGGGTCCTGGGATCGAGCCCCACATCGGGCTCCCTGCTCGGCGGGAAGCCTGCTTCTCCCTCTCTCACTTCCCCCGCCTGTGTTCCCTCTCTCGCTGTGTCTCTCTCTGTCAAATAAATAAATAAAATCTTTGGAAAAAAAAGATTTAGTGTAGTATAGAAAAAAGAACTATGTACTAATTTTTTGACAATGATTATCTCTGAAAGGAGCATTTGGGAAATGCACTCTAGGACTTCACCCTTCATAATTTTCTTTGATATACATGAATCTTTATAGGAAAAAAACAGACTTAAAAAAAATGATAAACTTCAGTCTTAATAAGCAGAGCACATAACTTTTATTGTTAATGTAAAGACTTTAGTGTTTTAGAGCAGTTTTGAGGTGCATAGCAAAATTGAGAGGAAGATCTAGAGACTTCCCATATACCTCTTGCCGCCCCACATTCATAGCCTCTCAGCAATATCCCCCCCACCAGAGGTACATTTGCTACACTGACACATCATCATTACTCGAAGGCCATGGCTTACATGACAGTTCACTCTTGGTGTGTTTCACTATGGGTTTGGACAAATGTATAATGACATGTATCCATCATTATAGTATACAGAGTATTTTCACTGCCTTAAACACCTTCTGTGCTCCACCTATTCACATCTCCCCAACTCTACCTCAACTACTGGCAACCACTGATCTTTTTACTGTCTCCATAGTTTTGCCTTTTACAGTTGGAACCATACATATGTGCCTTTTCAGATTGGCCTCTATCACACAGTAATATTCAGTTAAGGTTCCTCATGTCTTTTCATGGCCTGACAGCTTATTTCTTTTTAGAACTGAATAATATTCCATTGCCTGGATGTACCAGCTTATTTATCCATTCACCTAGTGAAGGACATTATGGTTGCTTCCAAATTTTGGAAATTATTAATAAAGCTGCTATACACACTCATCTGCAGGTCTTTGTGTGGACATTAAATTTTCAATTTCTTCGAGTAAATACCAAGGAGCATACAACTTTTGGAAAATTCTGGGTCACCTATCAGTATCATGAGAATTAAAATGAAAGCATCTGGCACAGTACCTAGCATACAGGAAAGGTTCAATAAATGCTAGTATACTTTCAATTCTGCAATGTCTTCTAATGCTACCAAATCACATACTAAGCCAGGCCAGGATATTTAACCATTAACCAGCAGTTAATGTTTATTCCATCTCCTTCTTTCCTATCAGGTGCCACTTCTTGCTGTCAGTATACCTACTTTTTCAGAGGTACCTCTTCATATCTGTTGCTTCAAATCTCCTATGAACTCCAAGAATATCTTGACTGTGCCCGTAAAATGTCTGAAAACAAGTTGCCCAAAGCCCAATTTTAAAAAATTACCAAATACACAATTATATTCTGATTCAGTTTTTCAGATTCTCTCAAACTCTAGCCCTATCCTTCAACTGAGAGAGGACTCAACAATCCCAAATGTGTTATTTGTTGTGTGATTACCACCTTCTTTTTCCTGATTAAATTCTCCAATCCCAGGCCTGGGGGTGGGGGGAGTGGGATGGGCAGGGAGTGGCGAAGACAAATTTATCATGTAAGCACTGAGTTCTAGGTCACCATATTCCCAACCCTTCACTGAACAATGATAATAAGGCTGTTAAAAAGAAGATAAAGTTAACTGAAACTTAGATGCCTTAAAACTGCTTGTGTAGCATTTTTTGGAAGACCACGTACAAAAGTGGGATGACTATCTTCAAAAACAAACAACTATGTCTTTCTTAGACAGTGAGTGTTAACTATGGGGTTTCCTTTCAGATCTACAATAGAGAAACTGGATTCCCAGTTACAGTGGTCCAAGCAGTTACTGTAGTCCCACATTACTACTGATAGCTCTCAAAAAAACAAAAAAAATCCTGTCAAACTGCATGGCCCCACTATACACATTCAAATACTAACAAGGCACCTGTATCAAATGGCAATATTGTATAATACAGCTTAAAAAAATTCACATTCATTGTATCATTTCATCCTATATGGTAAACCTATAAGGCAGGGGTCCATTTAACATGAAAAAAGACTAAAGCTTAAAGAGTTTAAATTACTTGCTCAGAGCAAATAAATGGCAGAATCCGAAACTAAGGAGACAATGATACAGTGAAAGAAATGATTTTGTAAGTCAACTCTACTTGAATTTAAATCCTACCACTTACTACTGGAATGGGAGCTCCATGACTTTGTTTTGTTCACTGCTATATCTCCAGTGTCTAGAACAGTGCAAGTCAAAAGCAGGAGATCAGTAATATATGATAAACATTACCAAAAAAATCATTTGACTTCTTTGGACCTCTATTTCCTCATCCGTAAATGGAAACAATGAGGTCGTATCTGCTGATATGATATGATATGATATAATATAATATGATATAATATAATATAATATAATATAATATAATATAATATAATATAATATAATATAATATAATATCCTAGTTCAGTGTTCTTTACATAAGACCACTGATTCTCTCACTTCTCCTGTAAGCTCTAAGGAAGTAGCAGAGAACAAATGTCTATACAACTGGCAGGCAAGCTGGGTGGTAATCAGGATTGGGAGGATAAAGAGCTCAACTGTTGGCTCAGTCAAGTAGTCTGGTGTTGTCTTTGCTATTCTGCCATACCAGTGACAAAGGATCTCCTAGAAGAATCTGTCAGCTGATTGCTTATTTCAAAACAGAAAGTCTTGGCAAGAGGGAAGCACCTAATCTATATTTGTAAAATGCAACAAGGAAGAGGGGAGGGAAACCTAAAGGTAAATGAGACAGTAAGAAAAGAATACTGAGGTGAGAAGATCCAGAGTACCTATATTGATTAATTCAACTTAAGAATGGCCTCTATTCCATTTCTCTGTAATTTAGCATGCTCTTTCCAGTAAATCTAATTCTGGTGGATGAGGCAGTCTTTAGGACCATTGGTAGGTACTACCAGAGATTGAAACAAAAGGTATATGCTATTAATAAGTAGGAACAAAAATTAAAAGCAAAGGGAGATGGTACTGGTAATGGTACCATCCAGAAAGTGAAAAGACAACTCATAAATGGAAGCAAATATTTGCAAATCATATAAGGGATTGTATCCAAAAACACAAAGAACTCTTACAACTCAGTAATAAAAAAGATAAATAACCCAATTTAAAAATGGGCAAAAGACCAGGACAAACATTTCTCCAAAGAAGATATATAAATGATCAGTAAGCACATGAAAGGATGCTTGACAGAGTCATTAAGGAAATGTAAATGAAAATTACCAAAAGATACCATTCCACACCCACTAGGATGGCAAAATAAAAAAGATGGACAACAACAAATTGTCCATAGATATGTCTTGGTGAGGATGTGGAGAAACTGCAACTCTCATACATTGCTGGTGGGAATGTAAAATGATGCAGTTGCTCTGGAAGTTTGGAGGTTCTTCAAACGCTACATATAGTGTATATGACTTAGCAATTCTACCTCTAGGTATATACCCAAGAGAACTGAAAACACATGTTCACACAAAAACTTGTACATGCATGCCTGTAACAGAATTATTTATAATAGCCAAAAAGTGGGAACAATCTAAACGTCTGTCACAGAATGTGATAGATCCATAAAGTAGAATTTATCAATAAAAATAAAATACTGATACACGCTACAATGTGGATAAACTTTGAAAACAATACAGTAAGTGAAAGAAATGAGACACAGGATACTACATATAATTCCAAGAGGCTATAAAAAGTTTTAGAGCAAATAAAGATTATGATGATAAATATCAGTGACTAGCCAATCACAAATACTTAAGACTTCAGGAAAGCTGTAATAATTTTTAACTTAATGCCATAGATAATGTCATTTAAAATTTTTGCATATGAAAAATTCATTTTTTTCTTGAAGAGCTGGGTAAGAGAGAACTCAGTGGAGAATATAAAACTCAGTCCTCATATTATCAGAGGAACTACTAAAACCCAGCAAGAAATACATGCATATTTAAACTATCAGGTAACATAATGAGGACAAAATTGGTATCTTTAAGGTTTTTTTTTTAACTTGGAAATCAAGATGCCATTTCCATACAATGGAACTTACTATACAATAAACAAAAAAGAGAAGAAAGGTGGTTCATAAAGCAATGGACTGATCTTCAAGATATTTAAATGAAAAAGGTATCAAGTATGTTACCTTTGGCATTAAAAGGGATGGGAGACTGTGTGTGTGCACGTGCACACATGTGTACAAATACCTATGCATATACATGTTTTTGGTGGTCTGTATGTCAGACATAAGCTTTGGGAAAATATACTAACATTAGGGCTATCTTTGGGGAGGGTAAGAGAGTAGTGGGAGGAGAGAGGAAGGGAAGCTTTCCTCAGTTTACCTTTTTGTGTACTTTGAATTTTAAGTAACATGAATGTATGCATAACGAAAGAAAAAATTAAAAAGTACTTTACCTTGCACCATTGTTCCTAATGACTTCCACGGTTTCTTCAACAAAATAGCGATCCTTGACATATGCAAAAATATCATCACAAATTTCATGTAAGCGTGAACGATGGGTAAGGTTGGTCAAGTATAAAACTGGAATAATTAGTGGTTCTGGAAAACTCTGAAGATTCTGTCTTGCTTTTTTTTCTGACTCAAGTGCTTCCTGATAGGTCAGTCCAGGTCTACCCGTCACAGCACAACTCCACACAAGACTGTTGCACAGAATGGTTCGTTCAAAAAAGTCACTGATTAAAAAACAAAAACAAAAATCCATTCATTACCTATCATTTCACAAATTTTACATTAAAAGCTGATAAAGGATTGTGTCCTCATTGCAAAATTTTGCATAGAATCATAGAACAAGGAAGGATTTACTAACTGGTCAACTTACACACTAATACAAACCTAAGAAAAAGTATATTTAAACTAGACATTTATATTTTGCAATTTTAAGGTACGTTCAGCTAAAATTGGACTTTAATTTCCATCACTTTTGAAATTGGGAGTGAAACTGAAAATAAACTCAACCTTTCTTTTTTCTTCTAATCTTCAAACTTTTTGTTCCAAAGCAGCCAAAACACTAGGGACAATTTAAGCACTTAAGTATGAACTTTATTTATTTTAAGATTTTATTTATTTATTTGACAGAGAGAGACACAGCGAGAGAGGGAACACAAGCAGGGGGAGTGGGAGAGGGAGAAGCAGGCTTCCCGCCGAGCAGGGAGCCCGATGTGGGGCTCGATCCCAGGACCCTGGGATCATGACCTGAGCCGAAGGCAGATGCTGAACTACTGAGCCACCCAGGCGCCCTTTAAGTATGAACTTTAAAAAGCTCTAACATAATAGTGAAAAACTGGCAAATCTAAGCATCTAATGATGACAAAGTTTAGGTAAATTACAGTACTTCATATAATGAAAAATCATAGTCATTAAACAGTATGAGGAGAGTTCTTAAATAACATGCTCACAGGAAAAAAAAAAACAAACAACTTTCCAGTTTGATTCCCTCCTATATTTTTGAAAGTAAAACCTTACCAAAACAATATATATAATATGGTCCCACTTGAAAGGAAGAGAAAGGCAGGAAAAGAAAGATAGCCTAAGAAGCATAAAAGATTTCTAGAATGTTATACAAAAATCAAGGTAATAGCTACAGAGTAGGGATGGGCCTGGGGGACCATTCTACTGAGTGCTTTTCTGCACTGTTGGAATTTCTTAATATGAGCATTTATTTCTTTTCAAAAATTCTATCCAGTCACTTCTAAAATGCAAGAGATCCATAATATGGAAAGATTTCTAAGGTACATTAAGTAGAAAAAACTCAAATCACTGAATAACACAAACCCATGTTCATTAATTAGAATAACAAAAATGCGTACTTATACAAATACTATAAACAGATGTTCCCTATGGAGAAAGGGAAGGACTGCGAAGGAAGGAAGAGGAAAATTTGTTATTCTGAATATGTCTATATTGCTTGAATTTGTATAATGAGCATGTACTTGTATTATTTTTACAATCAACAAATTTTAGAAAATGTTAGACGTACACAAAAAGGGTAATAATGGTTGCCACTAAGTGGTAAAGATATGGGGTAAATGTCTTTCCTTCCTCTATACTTTGGTGTACTTTAACATAGTTTCATTTGTATATTTGTCTGTAGAACGAACAACAACAAAAATGAAATCTATGAAAATAAAGAGAAATTAATCATATCCTAACATAAATGAGATCTACAGAGGTAGATGCACATGCCAAGTTACATAAGCCTAATTCAGTACAAAGATCCTTTGAGTAGTACTTTTTAGTAGAGGAGATAATGGATGTATATCATTAAAATTAAAATTACAAAGTGGTTAAAAGATAGGTAGATATCCTTTGGGAGTGGAGAGGAAGGAAAGGAGGAGAGACAGGCAAAAATGATCACGAAATACTAGAACAGTTTTTTGGAGGAAGTGGTGCTAAGAGTTAGGTAATAAAGGAAAAGTAGGGTTGTAGAAAGAAATACCAGAGAGAAAAAAGATGAATGTAATACGGTTCTCATAAACAAGAAAATCTATGTGAAATAGACAATTTATTAGCTAAGAGATCGACAACAGAGATACCCGGTAAGTGGTTATCAATGGTGCAGAATAAAATGAAAGAATGGATGGATCCTGAAAGAGGTCTTAAGTTTTACTGCCTAAAGCTGCAGTTCACTAGAAAGCTTTGTAAAAGTTTTAAGACTTTTTATTATTGGAACAAACGTATCTGTTAACTTAGGTTAACAAGCCAATACAGAATCAGCACATGATGTATGTGAGGTATATTTCTAATAGTTTAAACTATATTTAATACTGTTTAAGAAAAATGTATTTCAAATTTACCTTAACTAGTCTCTAAACCAGTGCTAACAGAAATAAAATGCTAGCCACACATACAATTTTAAATTTTCTAGTAGCCGCATTAAAAAAATTTTGAAGAGGGCGCCTGGGTGGCTCAGTTGGTTAAGCAACTGCCTTCGGCTCAGGTCATGATCCTGGGGTCCCAGGATCGAGTCCCGCATTGGCCTCCCTGCTCGGCAGGGAGTCTGCTTCTCCCTCTGACCCACCCGCCTCTCATGCTCTCTCTCTCTTTCTCTCTCAAATAGAGAAATAAAATCTTTAAAAAAAATAAATTTTAAAGAGAAACACTAATTTTACATATTAATTACTTTTACATATTTTATTTAAATTTAACCCAGTATATCCCCAAATGCTTTATTTCAATATGTGATCAATTTTAAATTCTTTAATACATAAACATTTTAAATTTGGGGGGGTACTAAGTATTCAAATTCCAGTATGTATTTTACCCTTATTGCCCATCTTAATTTTGATTAGTCACATTTAGAGTTCTTAATAACCCCCGGGGGCCAAGTAATGGCTCCGGTGTTGGACAGCATGGCTCTAACCATAGTGATTTGGTATTTGATAGCCTAGGGTATTTCATGCCATGTCAGGGAGACAGACTTTATACTAAGCTGAAATAAACAGTATTTAGATGTGTTCACATTGTTCAAAATGCCAAAGAGCAACGCACAAGTGCCACAAACCTCCATTAAACATGTGTTACAAGGCAGAAAAACAGGATAGTCAGTAACCATTGTTGTACATGGCTCTTCTACACCCAGGTTTCCACCTCCTCTTGCAATGTGTTTGTACTGTTTGTTTCCCTTGTGTCCATCTACTCTGCAAAGTTGTTACCTTATAGCCTTGCTATGTACAAAGATCTACCCTCAGGAGGAGGGAGACAAGGACATACTACCACGGCTATTTTAAAGCAAGCAAGCAAAAAAAAAAAAAAAAACAAAACACCAAAAAAACAAGTAAGCAAAAAGGCCCAAGGAATGTACTTCTCCTGATTCATGACCTCCTACCAGCATGGCACCATCTCTAACATTTTATACCTTCACTTTCTCACACTTCTGTAATTCTGCTCTTCATCCATTTGCCATACACATTCAAATAAGTAGGATTTTGATAACAATAGTGAACTCTAGGGGTTAGGTAACAGTGCCTCCTCAATTTCTATAAGAAAATAAGATCATGAAAATTTTACAAGAAGCACATTTTACTATTGTGAACAAAATTCTTAAAAAACAAAATACTGTTTTATATGAATATGTTTAGGCTAATATAGATTATGTGTCCGATTTACTACTATATTCCTTCAACTATCTTCTTTACCAGAGATGAGTATACTATTGGCCTGGAGGCCAAATCTAGCCTTCCCCCTGTTTTTGTAGTTTTATTCGAACACAACCACACCCATACCTTTAGGTATTGTCTGTTATTGCTTTCTCACTACGTTCTATAGAGTTCAGTATGTACAGTAGACACCACTGCCTACAAAGTCTAAAATGTGATTTTATTTGGCCCTTTAAGAAAAGTTTGATGACTTCTGCTCTTTATCATTATTTCTTAAGAAAAAAATTGCTTCTGAGTTACCAGCTCAACTGCCAGCAAGAACACACCTTTAATTAACATAAAGTCAACCAACACTCTGGGGAACAAACTAAGGATCAAAGGGCAACATACTGTTAACTTACAGGGTTATTTGGAAAACTAAAAATCTAGTAGAATAAGATTAAGAATGACATGACATACAGAATGGCTAAAATTAACAACACAGGAAACAACAGATGTTGGCAGGCATGTGGAGAAAGGGGAACCTTCTTGCACTGTTGGTGGGAATGCATACTGGTGCAGCCACTCTGGGGAACAGTATGGAGGTTCCTCAAAAACTACCCCATGACCCAGCAATTGCACTACTAGGTATTTACCCAAGGGATACAAAAATACTGATTTGAAGGGATACATGACTGATGTTTATAGCAGCCTTATCAATAATAGCCAAATCATGGAAAGAACCCAAATGTCCATCAACTGATGAATGGATAAAGAAGATGTGGTATACACACATACGCACACACAAATGCACACGTGTCTGCGTGCACACACACACACACACACTGGAATATTACTCAGCCATCAAAAGGAATGAAACCTTGCCATTTGCAACAACGTGGATGGAACTATAGTATGCTAAGCAAAATAAGTCAGAGAAAGACAAATACCATGATTCCACTCATATGTGGAATTTAAGAAACAAAACAAATGAACATGGGGGAAAAAAGAGACAAGCAAACCATAAAACTCTTAACTATAGAGAACAAACTGAGAGGTTGCTGGAAGAGAGGCGGGCAGGAGGCTGGGTTATATGGGTGATGGGTATTAAGGAGGGCACTTGTGGGGGCGCCTGGGTGGCTCAGGACCCTGTGATCACGACTCGAGCCGAAGGCAGACGCTTAACGACTGAGCTACCCAGGCGCCCCCCACATTGTACACTTTAAATATCTTACAAATCTATTGTTATATTATACTTCAATAAAGCTAGAAAAAAAAAGGTAACACATACACATGAAAGAAAGAAAAGCCATCCCAGCTGAGGTCCCTGACATATGACTGAGGCTAGCTCTTACTCTAACCAGCCTCAGCCTAGCCTCTAGCTGACTATAGCTAAGTGAGTGAGCACACAGGCCAGGAGAAACCACATTGGCAATCCGCAGAATACTGAGCAAATAAAATGGATGATTATTTTGAACCACTAAGTTTTAGGATGGCTCGTTACACAATAACTGTTAAGACATAATCTGTCTGAAGAAAAAGTGTATTAACACAAAACATGGTAGCCTAAGTGGATAAAAAGTAAAGGAAAGGCATTTAGGAATCTCTGCTACACCATCTAAGAATAAAAAGACTCATAGACCCAAATATCAGGATCATGTAGCAGACTTATTCCTAAAGAGGAGCTGAAAACCTAATTTGAAGACACTAGCTATGAAGATTCTCCGATTTTCCTTAAAAATTCCATGCTCACCAAATGGCCTTCAGATAATAATTAGATTTCACACATACCTAATTATCAGTATGAGAACTGGTCTGTTTGAAAGACATTTTCCCCCACTGTAAACCAATGGCATTCTAGTTTGTGTATTTAATATCTAGAGCTTAATCATTGGGGACATAGTAAAGAAGTCAAATGTCTGGGCAGACAAGAGTGGTGCCTACCCAAAGATCTAGGAAGTGAGTTTGAATTCGAAGCAGTGCCTTATGTTCTTGGTGCATGTTTCTGCCAAGCTTCAACAAATATTAGGAAAAATTCTCCATAATATGTACCATGTGGGTAGTAAATAAGAACATAAACTCTATAGTCTTAGGTATGTGAGTGAAAAGTCCAGTGTCACCAACTGCTAGATAGGTGGTTTTCGACACTGATCTCAGACTTACTCTTTACCCCAAATCCAGTTTCCTTATCTGTAAAAGAGGGCTATTGAAAGGCCTGAATTAACAAATGAGGAGCTGATGAACTATGAAAATCAGATTAAACACCTTTCACTAGAAAGCCTGGTTGAAACATAAGCCGGCCTATAAGTAATGAAGAGCTTCCTACATTTTGTATGAAAAGTATAACTCACTCGAAGATGGTAAAAACATTCCAATTCCAAGGGTCTAAATGGCTAAAAAAAATGTTATTTTATTTAGGAAATGAAGTCATTCAGTAATACAACAAACCACCTTCCTTATCCCCCCACTCTAGGATTCCTAATATTCAGACCTGACTGCTCCATTTTTTAACAATCCACAGTCCTAAATAAATAAATAAATAAAAAACTGTCAGCTAACCAAATTACAGAATAAATTTTTATCTAAGAGATTAAAGCACATGCTTTATTCTGCTCTCTCTGCCTATGAGTTTAGGTTTTTGTGGGTTTTTTTGTGTGTGTGTGGTTTTGGAGGTGGAGGGGGAATAAAATCTTTTTTAAAGTACAGCTGACAGGGGCGCCTGGGTGGCTCAGTTGGTTAAGCAACTGCCTTCGGCTCAGGTCATGATCCTGGAGTCCCAGGACTGAGTCCCGCATCGGGCTCCCTGCTCGGCGGGGAGTCTGCCTCTCCCTCTGACCCTCCCCCTCTATGCTCTCTCTCTCTCTCTCATATAAATAAATAAAACTTAAAAAAAAAAAAAACCACTGGCAACAGGTTTCAGTAGCTCTTAATAATAGGCTGTGTAAAGAAGTTGTTGACAAGGGTGCCTGCATGGCTCATAAGCGACTGCCTTCGGCTCAGGTCATGATCCTGGAGTCCGGGGATCGAGTCCCGCATCAGGCTCCCTGCTCGCATCAGGCTCCCTGCTCAGGCTCCCTGCTCGGCGGAGAGTCTGCTTCTCCCTCTGACCCTCCCCCCTCTCATGTGCTCTCTCTCTCTCATTCTTGCTCTCTCAAATAAATAAATAAATAAAATCTAAAAAAAAAAAATAAAGTACAGCTGACATACAATGTTAAGTTAGTTTCAGGTGTACAACTTAGTGATTTGACAAGCTTAAACATTATGCTATATTCACTACAAGTGTAGCTACCATCTGTCCCGTAACACTGGTATTACAACATTATTGACTATAGAATTGAGGGGTTTTTTTTTGTGAGCTTAGTATTTTTTTTAACATTTTTTTCCCTCTAGATTCCACACATAAGAGAGATCATTGGTATTTTTCCTTTCTGTCTGACTTACTTCATTTAGCAAAATGACCTCAAGGTCAATCCATTTTGTCCCAAATGGCAAGATTTCATTTTTTTTTTTTTTTTATGGCTGAGTAATATTCCTTTGTATATACACCACAATTTCTTTATCCATTCATCCACTGATAAACACTTAGGGTATTTCCATATCTTGGCTATTGTACGTAATGCTGCAATGAACATGGGAGTGCGTATATAATTTCAAATTAGTGGTTTTTGAAATTTGGATAAACACCCAGAAACTGTTGTTGGGTCATTTGGTAGTTCTATTTTTTTAAGTTCTTGAGGCACTTCCATACTGTCTTCCAGAGTGGCAGCACCAATTTATGTTTCCACCAACAGTGCAGAAGAGTTCACTTTTCTCCACATCCTAGGCAGCAACTCTTACGCTAGTCTTTTTGATAACAGCCATTCTAACAGGTGTGGGGCGGGATCTCACTGGGGTTCTGATTTGCATTTCCCTGATGATTAAGGATGTATAGCATCTTCTCATGTTCCTGTTAGCCATCTATATGTCTCCTTTAGAAAAACAGCTATTCAGATCTTCTGCCCATGTTTTAGTCAGTTGTGTTTTTTTTGCTATTGAGTTGTAGGAGTTCTTTATAATTTGAATATTAGCCCCAATTGGATATATAATTTGCAAATATTTTCTCCCAAGTCAGTAGGTCACCTTTTTATTTTGATGTTTTCCTTTTCTCTGCAGAAGCTTTTTAGTTTCATATGGTCCCACTTGTTTATATTTGCTCTTGTTGCTTTTGCTTTCAGTGTTAGATTTAAAAAATCATTGCCAAGAACTATGTCAAGGAGCTTACCGCTTAGAAGTTTTATGGTTTCAGGACTTACGTTAAAGTCTTTAATTCATTTTGAGTTTATTTTTGTATATAACACAAAAACAGTGGTCCAGTTTATTCTTTTATGCTTTAGCTTACGCATTTGCCTACAGCTAATGTGCTATTTTTAACAAGCCTTCTTTACTTATGGAAAGCAGGTCGAACAAGAGTTAGCAATTAGTTAAAGAGCATGTAGTTCAAACAAACAGAAAAAGCAGTTTGTACTGTATAATCGCTAAGGATCCATCCTGGTCATGGTCCCTTTCTCAAAAAATTCAGTGTCTAGGAAAAGAGAAAATTTGAGGCAACAAATGTATTGATTGCATTACCATGCAATAATTGCCATCTTACACTAGACAAAATGGAGAGATGATCATTTCTACCCAGAACAAAGGAGACAGTGTTAGGCTATTATACCACATAGATAAAGACAGAAAACTATTTAACAATTAAAAGGTCACTGGCAACTTCTAAGATCCAGAGTCAAAGGGAAAAGTTACTTTGCATTGTGTTGCAAAGGGAACAAGGCAGGGAGCTGTAGAAAATCTCTTTGAGATTGATTAAGGTTGAAAAGGTTATATTGGAGAAATCAAAACCTGAGCAAATAGATGAGCATAGTGGTCTTCACACCCCTACAAAAGACAAATATTCATATAATGCACTTAAAGGGTAATCTTCAAACAAATTCACATAAACCAACTGGTGATTTAATGAATGAGTGAAAACAGAGGTTTCCTTCTCCAGACTTGTGCCAAGGGTCAGATTACCATAATACTAAGGATCACCATATACCATACACCATGAATGCAATTTTGAAAAGATCTCTCTGTAATCATCTAAGAGAGAGAAAGTAATTCAAAATTTAACATAATTAAATGTCAGTCTCCTTCCATTTTTGCCAATTCAAAGTCATAAAAATTAATACCTAAGAACACTAGTAGCTCTGCTTTGTTCAGGGTAAATGATTAAATATCTTTGCTCCCAAACCAACTGCCTTTCCAGAACTGCTTGTAAATTCCAAAAACCCACATACTTCATCACTGAGAAAACAACAAAAACCAAAAAACCAACTATTTAAAAAAAATTCGTTAGTGTTATAAGACTACAAAGGACACAGTTCCTTAATATTAGTGGAAGGTAGTAGGTTTGGAATACCAAAAATCTCTTCCTTTATTTTGGCATTTCAGATTTTTCAGATTTCTCCACATCCTAGTGGAGATTATAGTAAATCATCAGGAACCAAAATATACAAAAAGTTTAATTCAAAAAGGATACAGCCCATATTCACGTTCCCTTCTAAGGTGAGAAAAGTCTCTTAAAAAGATTGCTTATTTCGAAGGGGAAAAGTTTGAAACTTAAGCCTGTTTTCTATTTTGTTGGCATTCTTAAATATAAATTGGGAATTATTACCGAGGATTTTAATTTAAACTTAAAAAAAAGACATCATCCTTGTCAAGTTACCTAATCCAAATTCACTTTAGTTACAAGAGTGAACTCTATTTGAGAAACAAAACAAGTCTGTACAGGAGCAGAGTTAAGATGTGCACTCCTATTTAAAAGTACAGTCTGCTGAAAAACTCCAGATAAAACAAGTTTATGTGTAACTCTTCTGTGGAGCTGAAGAAAAAAGCAGCCTTACTTTAAAAGCTCAAAGGAACTGACTTTTCTAACCTCACTGCTCATTTCTCGGACAGGTGCATCCTTTGCCTAAAGTGCTCCCTCCATCAAGCCCCCTCTCAGAAAAGGTGTCTCCTACACCCAATTTATTTCGTTGCTGTAACATTTGGTTTCTAAGCCAGAAAGGGATTCCTTCTGAGCGGAGAGGATAAAGCACAAGAAAAAGGGAGGATCAGGCTGTTTCATTGATCGACCAATTCAGGTTCTCACTTGGAGATCCCGTTTAAACACACATCTCTAAAACACCCCAGTGTTTGGTGTCACAGGACAAGGGGATCTCTTGGGATAAACCAGACGAGGTACTGAAGGTTTAGTAGTTGAAACTACACAGGCAGCAGCTCCGGATTCTTATCAAAACAATAGCGAGTGGCACATGTCAGGCAGCCCACATGCGCAGGGGGATAAAAAGAGGAGACTGGCTGAGGCTGGAGTTGAACTTGTCTCAACCCCCTCCCCCATCAGCCACCGCCGCCCTCGGGGCTACGCGAAAGTGATAACTAAGGGCGCCCAGCGCCCCGCTCTCTCCACCCCCGCCCGAACCCGACTTCTTCCTCACCAAGGTCTCCCGGAGGCGGGGACGCTGAGTTCTCCGGGGCCGGGAGTTAGTCACCAAGAAGAGGTGGTGACAGAGCACTCAGCTCGCGTCGCACACTCCGAGGCCTAGCCGCACCGGACGGAGAGGCCGCCCGTGGAGGCTCTCGCGTCGCGGGCCCCACTGCCCCTGGCCCGCCAGGGAGCCCCCTCCTTCCGCGAGTCTCAGCTCCGCTCCCTCCCTTCCTCCCTCCCGCCCCTCCCCTCCCTTAGGCAGCTCCAACGTCAGGCTCCTCTGCCGACCGCGGAGACGAGCCCAGCCCGGCCGTTTCCTGCCCCCGGGGGCGGGGATTCCCTCTCCCGGCCGGGGGACGGGGGCCCCGTGCCGCTGACCCGAGCGGGGATCCCCTCGGCCGCCGGGCGGGGATCCCGGAACTGGCCCCGGAGTGCGCGTGTGGCCGAGGCGGGGAGGGGCGAGGCGGGGAGTTTCCGCTGTTTGGCGGCCGGCCGGCGGCCGCGGCTAGCAGCGGTCCCCACGGCCAGCCGAGGACCCCAGCTTCCTCGGCCCCGGCCCGCACTCCCCACGCGCGCCACGGCCGGTCGCGCCGCCCGGGGACCCCGCGCAATCACCGGGTCGGGCCCGGGGGACAGAGAGACGCGGGCCCGCGGCCAGCCGTCACTTTCCAGCCGCCCCGCCAGAAGCCCAAGGCGAGGAAAAGGAGAGAGACAAAAGGACGCTGGGGAGGGAGTCCCCACACTCCCTCGCACCCCCCGCGCCCGGCCCGGCCCTTACTCGTAGTGGCGGAAGATCTCGTTGGTGACTTTACAGTAGAAAACTTCCTCGTCCGGCCGCAGGTCCGCGGGCGGCTTCTGTCTCACAAACGGCTTTCGGTGTAGCAGCGGCATCTCCCGTCCGCCCGCGGGCTCAGCCGGACCCCTGGCCGCCCGCGTCGGCCCCGCTTCCCTATCAAAATTGGAGGGAAAGGAAAGCCGGTAAGGTGGGGAGCGCTCGGCGGCGGCGTGGGCCAGTCCGCGCGCCGGGGAAGCTCGACTGCCTTTTGTGTGACTGGCGCGCCCACGGCTGCCACCGGAGCCGAGGTCGCTCCTGCCGCGCCGGGGGTGTTGAGCGAGCCGAGCCGCCGCCTCTGCCCTCCCGGCGCGCCCCACCTCCGCACGCCCGGCGGCCGGCTCACAATGGGGCCGCACGCCCCGCCGCGGGCGGGCGGTGCGGGAACTGCGGCGGCCCCCTCCCCCAGCGCCGGCTCCCAGCCCGCCGCCGCCGCCGCCGCCTCGGGCTCGCAACGTGCTTGGCGCGCAGCCGGCCGGCCAGACGCCGCGAGGAGCTCGCTGCGGGCGGACCCCGGCGCCGCTCCGCTTTGTTCCCCAGCTCGCCCACACTTCCCTGCCGGCGCCGGCCGGCTCCCGGGCGGCCACACGGAGCCCCTCACCTGCGAGCACGCCGACTGCCACTTCTCCACCTTTTCAACTACAAAGGCAGCGAGGGGGGTCTCTGCCCTCCCGGGGGGTCGCTTCTCGCCGGCCCCGCCGCGCCGCCCGCCGCCGCTTCTCCCGCTGCCACGGCCTGGCTCCGCGCGGGGGATCGCGTCCCACCGCCACTTCCCCGCCTCTCGGAGCTCCTGGGAAGTTTCTGATCTACTTTCGGCTCAGAAGGAGGAAGAGCTGTTGGGAGGAGCTTTTCACTTCTCGCTTCTACCTTTTTATTGGCTACTCGATGACTTTTACAGCCTGTCACTGATACAGGAAGAGACGGCGGAGAGCCTGGGAGAGCTACATTATTAATTAATGGAGCAACCCCTTGTGTAGAATCAGAAGCATCCTCCATGTTTGAGATTATCAGCCAAGAGATCTAGGGCAGGCGCTGGGGTTTCATAAACACATGGCTAACAAAGTAAAGCCTTCATCTTCAAGTCCGGCACCATCGCTCGGTTTCACGGTGGGAAAAGGATTCCAATTAAGATTTAACTTTTATTTTAAAGATGGGAAGAGAAACGAGGAATAAAAAATAGAAAGTATTTTGATATTTAACTCCAAATTAGAATTTTCATGTCTGAAAAACATATTTTGCTTGTGTAAACATCCTCCTTGAAAAGAAAATACCTTTCTTGACAGCAGTTCTCGTTAACATTTAAAGAGGGCAACTCAAAGATTAGAAGAGGAAAAGACCAAAAAAGTATGTTAGAAAATGTCATCATGCCTGTAGGACCCGCACATGTTTAAAACTGAAAAAACACACCTTTAAAAAGTAGTATTTGTAATACGCCGCTGAAAATGTTTTGCAAAGTATCAATACTCAATTCAATCATACAGAATTTTAAGGGTTATGGATTTACTACTGAATTTCCCCTAAAGCAACTTTCCCATATCCACAATTTCCATTTGTGAAACTGATTTTAATGCACATAGTACATGTGACTTTTGAATTAAAAGGAATTTTTGAAACTACAAATAATTTCAAATGTTTGCCAGCTTTGTTTTAAATTGTCTTTTTTGCTACTGCCCTTGACATTTGCTTATTTGTGGATTAACATGTAAGAATGAATCTATTAAGACGGTAGGTTTGAAGAACAGTCATTCAACGAAGGACATAAGTACCAATACTGAAATGATCACAGTTATAGAAACAATGTGGGATCATCTTTATATCTTCATATTAAGTACATGTGTACATTGGAGCAGAAAATGTAAGGAATCTATTCAAATTTCAAGAGTTATAATTTTTTAACTTCTTTCAAGATACTTTTATGGCAGCTAGCAAAATAAAATTTTGTGGAAGACACAATATACTTTGAGTGTTTTAAAATCATTAATAAGGGCGCCTGGGTGGCTCAGTTGGTTAAGCGACTGCCTTTGGCTCAGGTCATGATCCTGGAGTCCCTGGATCGAGTCCCGCATCGGGCTCCCCGCTCAGCGGGGAGTCTGCTTCTCCCTCTGACTCTCCCCCCTCTCATGTGCTCTCTCTCTCATTCTCTCTGTCAAATAAATAAATAAATAAATAAAATCTTTAAAAAAAAATAAATAAAATCATTAATAAAATTAATGCACCTTACTGTATGGATATAGAAGTCACAGAAGCTTGGAAATGTTCTCAGTACTAACTATTCTTTAGTCTGGATAAACTCTTCAAAAAATTATGCACTCATTTAAACTGGCCTTGTACTTGAGTGACAATTTAGAATTCCCTAAAGTATTTAATTTTCCAGGTGAAAAATTTAGAACCCATAAAGGTAATCTCAAAAGAGGATCATGGAGGATGGATAAATTTATAAGTGCTAATGAAGCATCACTCTCACAATTCAAAACCCCAACTTAACTGTTAAGCTAAAAACAGAGGAAATTTTCTCTGAATATATAATATTTGTATTTCTTAAAGCTCACTATTTTTTTTAAGTTTTTATTTAAATTCCAGTTAACATACAGTGTAATATTAGTTTCAGGTGTACAATATCATGATTCAACACTTCCATACCTCACCCGGAGTCTTAGAGCTCACTGTTTGATAAGGTGTTAAAATTTTGTTAAAATCATGATCAAAAATGTTGATTTGGGGCGCCTGGGTGGCTCAGTTGGTTAAGTGACTGCCTTCGGCTCAGGTCATGATCCTGGAGTCCCTGGATGGAGTCCCGCATCGGGCTCCCTGCTCGGCAGGGAGTCTGCTTCTCCCTCTGACCCTCCTCCCTCTCATGCTCTCTGTCTCTCATTCTCTCTCTCTCAAATAAATAAATAAATAATCTTTAAAAAAAATGTTGATTTTATTTTTATTAAACACAAATTTTTAAACAATTGGATTCTTTTTAGTACTAATTTAAAATTGAAATTTTATTCTACTTGATCATAATATTTCCCTACTACCATATGCAGATTTCAATACTGTCATACCATCATAACTCAATTCTCTGAGTTACATACATAGGATTTATTTTAATGATTTGTGATATTTAATAATGTTATATAGTTGTTCATTGTTAATTCACAATAATGTAAGTTTAGTAAATTTTAATTAACATATTAGTTTAGTTTTGGTGTATTTATACTGCTTGATCAAATTGATAGCCTTTCTAAGTTACCTCAAAATAATACTTCTTTGAAAGTTATCCTACACATTTATTACTGAAAGCTTACCTACTGTATTTATTTCATATTTTGGTATCATGATTACTTCTTTATTACTACTTCTAAGCTTTTGAGAATGAAAAGCTCATTGCTGTTTCAGGAGGTAGTTAAGGATACTGTCATGAAATAATACTTTGTGTAAGAAAAAATTGGAAATATTGTAAACTGAAAATTAAAGTATCACATAAAAAAGAAAACAATGAAATTAAAATCATTTAATTTTTAAACAATTTAACTTACTTAAACATATATCAGCCTTTTCTTATGTGCTAAGACACTACTAGCTCCTGGGATACACTATAAATGTATCCTGGCCTTAAAAATTGTATAATCTGGGGCACCTGGATGGCTCAGTAGGTTAGCCGTCAGACTCTTAGTTTCGGCTCAGGTTATGATCTCCAGATTGTGGGATTGAGCCTGCATCGGGGCTCCGGGCTCAGCATGGAGTCTGCTTGGGATTCTTTACTTCTCCCTCTCCCTTTGTCCCTTCCGCTGCTCATGCTCTCTCACTCTCTCAAATAAATCAAATAAAATATTTTTTAAAAATGTACATCTTACAGGAAAGACAACAAAAACAAGAATTGTATGAGTACTAATGATCATGAGTAATAGAATGCAAAAAGAGAAGTAGAAAAGATTAGAAGAATATATAGAAGGAGGACCCAGGATCTGTCTCAAATGAAGTCATCCACGGGGCATGATTTGAAAGACAACAGAAAGCTCGTGTTCCAGCATTTCCTCACAGCTCCCAGGATGCAGCCCCCCACCCTCCCTCAGTCATCCCTCTGGGTGAAGACACCAGTTGCCCCTGCTTAAATGTAAAATGTAAATATGCAAGTTAGGCAGGACATATATTAGCCTAATATCAAGACATAGTTTAATATTTGAGAAAGCATACTGCCTTATGTATGTAAAAGCAAGACAAATCTATGAAATACGTATTTTAAAAGCTTGAGCTAGAATACTTTTCCTGTCATCTATTGACTGATTAAGAAAGGCTTTATTTAGGTGGCTTGGTGACACAGTAATTAGTTAGAGCTGAAAGAATTACTTGGGAACTCTTAATTCTCTCATTTTGCAGCTGAGGAAACTCAAGCTCAGGAAATAAAATCTAGGCATCTTGACTCTGTCCAGTCTGTTTAGACCACACTGCTTTTCCCCTTGGATTTGATAATATCTAATTTTCTTGTATACCCATCTCACACTGAATCTATAAGTGAGCTAAAATACCATTCCAAATCCTTCCCAAACTGCTAAAATGTGTAAGGGGGATAAGCTGTATTACTCATGATCAGAGATAATCATTTATTTTTGAGAATTATCCAGGAATTTATCTTTGAGAATGGGGATAATGAGAATCCTAACTTTGAAGAGCTGACGAGTCCTATCTCCCTATTTCAGTTAACACATCTAACAAATATAAACACTTTATATCCCTTACCTCTAAGGAGCAGTTATTAAAGTACTTAAGTATAGCTGCCCTGAGTTCTTCTGAGAAAGAGGTCTTAGAAGTATATACAAGGGATATTTTCAACTTTGTAACTCTTTTCCTCAATACCTGTATCTGACATCAGTCTCAACTCTTTATGTTCTCTTAATGTCTTCCTCACTAATTCATGGCATTTGACTTATAAAAAATTTCTATGTGAAGCAATGAACATGTTTTCCTTAATATCTGAAACCACTGGCCTCGTGTTAGGATAATGGTTCTATACCTTAGCTGCCCATTGAAATCACCAGAGGGGTTTTTGAAAAACACTGATGCCTGAGCCATACATCAGGCCAGTTACAATATCTGGGGTAGGGACCCAGGCATTGGGGGGGGGGTTGAAAAATCTACTCAGGTGATTCTAATATCCTGCCAAAGTTGAGAACTATGCTTAGAGGCAATTGGATGCTAACATGGTAATGTTGGCAAATTTGGGATGCATTTTTTTTTATCCAACCCTTTGTGATTAAAGTCATGAATTATGGGATGGTAATAGCAGTAATACCAGTTGAAAGAGTAGTCTATGGCCATCATCATTATCACAATAGTTTACATTTAATGAATGATTGTAGCTTGTAAAGCATTGTGCTACCTAAGGGCTTTAAATGAATCATCTCGTGATTCTCACAAAAAACTAAGTATTATTTATCATTTCCATTTTACAGATGAAGCTGTTGAGGCTCAGAGAGGTTAATTAAGTAGCATACTCAGTATCATACAGCCCAGAAGCAGAAAAACCCAAATTATCAACTCCAAAGTCCACGCTCCTTACTACTATTCTATATTTCATGGGACTGATTTGGTAATCTAGCTCAGATATAAATTGAAACAGGGAACTTGATCTTATGCACTAGACAATTTAGAACTTGTAATGATTAAGAATGTATGTTAATCATAAAAGTACTAGAAGAAAAGAAAAGTACTAGAGGAGTCCATGGAGAATTCTAAAAATTGTCTCAGAGTGGGGAAAGCCTAAGTATAACACAAAGCCCATCTATAAAAATATTTCTATAAAATAAAAATTAAAAATTTTTGCATGACAAAAGCTACCACAAAGTTGAAGACAATTATCAAACTGGGAAAAAATTACATATTTGCAACTCACTGGCAAAGGGCTAATTTCCCTAATACATAAATAATTTCCTGTTGCCTTATTGTATAACAACCCAAGAGAAACAGAAAAGGAAATACAAATGGCTTTAAAATATATAAAAAGATTCTCAACCTCACTCATCATAAGAGAAATGCAAATTAAAACTACACCGAGATGACATTTTTCATCCTTCGGATTTGCAAAAATCACCATCATTTGTTGGTAAGTCTATGGGGAAACTGGCACAACCTCTATGAAGGGCAAATTGACAATATTTATTCAAAATTACAAATACATCTCTAGGAATGTATTACATTACAAGTAAATACTTGTAAGTAGCTTACAAGTTCCATCTCTAGGAAGATATCCACAAATATATTTGAATATAAGACTATTTTGCTTTGTTAGGAATAGACTAATATTAAAATTAAATTACATATTTTAAAATTAATGGAAATACCCATAATTAAGTAAATGATGTGTCCATACAATGGGATAGCATGCAGATGTAAGAAAGAATGAGGAAGTTGAAAAGAAAAGATAAGATACAGAAAAATATGTATGGGGAGTTTAATATGTATATGCATTTTCTTGATACATAAGATGCATCTGGAAGGATATATAGAAAAATAACACACTGGTTCCTTCTGGGAGAAGATTTGCCAGGGGACAGGAATAGAAGAGAGACTTCTCACAGTAGAAATATGAATAAAAATGTGTAAGATACAGAGATTAGATGGTCAGGAGGCAGGTTGGGACAGAGAGCTGATGTAATATAATAAAGTCTCTCACTCACAACTGGAAATAAGTTTAGAACTGCAAATAAAAAGTACAAATGTCTATGTTAAATATTTTACAGGGCCTAGCATAGTGCCTTTCCCATGACAGGAGTTCAACACACTTTTGTTGGATGAATAATGGTTAGATGGATATATAAAACACAAATTTAATTAGATTACAGTGAAAGAAATAGAGTTGGATGGATGGCTGCTTTCATCTTATTGTGGAGATAGAATTTAGATTATATGTTACCAAAAAAAGTCTCTCTAGAATGTTTATGTTAATAATCAGTTATATACCAATTTACAGATCAAATCATACTATGTTCAGTCAAGTAGTTTATTAGTGTTTTTAAAAAGACATAGAAAGAACAAGTAGAAGGTTTTAAAGTGTGAAATAGAGGGTTCTTTTTCTTATTTTTACCAACCGCAAAACTAATTTTTAAGTTTTAGTTTCTCTGTAAACTAAAACTAGCTATCTGTAAACTAGCCATCAGATAAAAGTTGCACTAATATTTATCATCTCATTTACTAATTTCTGTTAATACTGGAGTATAAAATACTGGAATATATTTTCTCTTTTACCTTTCCTTTATTGCTCAGGCTATAACCTACTCTCAGATATCATTTTAAGTATTGTCATACAATTTAAAAAATCTTTTTTAAAATCTTTTAAAAAATATATACTACAATGCCTGGAACACAGCAGGCCCTCAAAATATAATAGTATAATAGTAATAGTGTATAATAGCATATAATAGTATAGAAAAGTATTATGATCTTTCACTTTTGTAATACTATTTCTTATAATATTTAAGTAATATTTATAATAGTCAATTTGTAATGTTTATAATTAGGACCATATCAATTTTTTTAGGACCATATCTTTTTTTAACCAATTATCTTATGTGATGGAAGCATGGTATTAGTATTATAAATACTGCAAGTTTGATACCAATTAACTACCCCCATATTTTATGTATCTATAGACTACCTGGCAATTATGGATGAAGAGGATTAAGACTTAAAATTCAGACACCAGTTTTGAACAGATCGCTAAATTCTAAGAATTCCTGCTGAAGCATGTTCTAATGCTACAGTGCCTATAAGAGAACATATTTAGGGTTTTCTCCCTTTTATTCCTGTTGCCATCACTATACCTCGGACCCAAGAGACAGGTTACTACCTTATTTTCTCTAGTCTAAATGTTTAGGTCAAAACACCCATCTCTTATTTCCTTAACTGAAATTTCACTCTAAGCTACAAGCAAACTGTTTCTCAATAACTTCTTAGCATCTAGACACTACGTACCTGACATCTAGAAACCAGTTTATCTACCAGAGCAAGCATTTTGCCTATTTCAAGAATAAAATACAAATACTAAACATCTTTCTTTTTCCCATTTCAAATTTCCCTCTTAAAAGAAAGACCTCACTCTCAGTTCCAGTGTTGTAGGCAGAATAATAGCCCCCAAAGAAGCCCACAGCCTATTCCTTGGAAACTGTGAATGTGTTATCTTACAAGGCAAAAGAAAATCGAAGATGTGATTAAGGTTAAGGACCTTGATGGGGAGGTATTCCTGGATTATCTAGGTGGGCCCAATCAAATCACTTGAGTCCTTAAAAGTGAAGTTTTCGTGAGTGTGGTCAGAGACAGATGACATAAGTGAAGAAAGGCGAGAGAGATGTTGCTGGTTTGGAATAGAAAAAAAGAGGCCACAAACCAAGGAACTCTGTAGTCTCTAGAAGCTGGAAGAGAGAGGGGAAGATTCTCCCCTAGAGACTTCCAGAAAGGAACCTAGACTACCAACACCTGTTTTTGCCCAGTGAGACCCGTGTTGGACCTCTGACCTATCACTAAGTTTCTGGTAATTTGTTAGGGCAGCAATAGAAAAATACATCCACTTCTCAGTCTGAAAATAACCTTAATCCTCAGCTGATTTTCAAGGCAATAGTGACTGACACCTTTGAACTTTAATGAATGATTTAGCTCTTTCAAGCTGAGGTTATTAGCAACTCCTTAAGTTTTCTGAAATGATTCATCCAGTTCTACCCCTTCAAGTTGCAAAAATTCATGTAGTCATCTCATAATGCCTCATTACCTTAACCATACACAGCCGTAACATACATAGAGTCAAGAGTTATCATGTATATAACAGGATGATTTTAAGTGGACAAAGACTTTTTTCTCTTCATTAGATTGGATCTCCCCAGATCTCCTTGGGGATCTTGCTCAGTCAATCATCTTCCCTCTATCTAATATCAAGCTCTCCCCTACTGAGATCTCTACCCTTAGTCTATAATCTAGTGCAAGTCTCTTCCCTTGGGGGAAATTTTTAAGTTCACCTCTCTTTATCTTCAGCATTGTTTCTCATCTTTTCTTAACCAACATTTAAAAAGGAAACCTATGCTCCTCATTTCTATTTCTTTATTTCTCAACCCTCCATAGTCTCCCTATACTCCCCTAAAGCTGCTCTTGATTCTGACACCCTAATTGCCAAATCCAATGGACTCTCGCCCGGAAAGAGTCCACCTTATTCACTCTGTTCCTTGATATCCTCTCCTACCTTGGTCTCTGTGACACACTCTCCCCTGGTTCTCCTCCAACCCCTCTAACTTTCCTGAGTCTCCTTGGCATCACCTCTTCCTCCTCAACTTATTTCCTAAACCTGATGTATCTCATCTTTCTTGCATCCATTCTTCTCTCTCATCACTCCTCAGGGAAGCCTCCTCTAAATCAACATCTCCTCCTGACTGCATAAACTGCCCCATTCTCATTGGAATATGATGTTCTCTAGGGTCCTCTTGTTTCCTTAGGGACTCTACCATAGCACCTTGAAGGTTTTTGAGATGAGGAATGACTCATCAAATTGACTTTTTATAAAGATTAATCTGGGTGGGGTATGTAGGACTGGCTGGGTTGAGTAGGCCTGGAGGCAGGGAAACCAATTGAGAAGGCATAGAAGTACCAGTACGGAATGACAGCAGCCTGAATTATTGCCCTGGCAATGGATGGAAAGGAAGAAAAGCCAGGAGAAATATTTCAGTGGAAGTATTTAAGGCCAGTACTTGATGACACATTAAGGAAGGAGAGGAAAAGTCAGAGATGACTCAGAAATTTCAGGTCTGGGAGACTATAAAGGTAACAACATCATTTTTTTTTTTTTAAAGATTTTATTTATTCATTTGAGAGAGAATGAGATAGAGAGAGCATGAGAGGGGGGAGGATCAGAGGGAGAAGCAGACTCCCTGCCGAGCAGGGAGCCCGATGGGGGACTCGATCCCAGGACTCCGGGATCATGACCTGAGCCGAAGGCAGTCGCTTAACCAGCTGAGCCACCCAGGCGCCCAAGGTAACAACATCATTAACAGAAATGGGGTAACCAGGTATAGAAATAGGTTTGGGAGGAAGCTGAAGCATTTAATTTTAGATATGGAACATGAAAGTGGAGATGCCCCACTGAGGGAAGACTGGGCTCTGTAATCAAAAGAATCAAGGAACAATTTCCAGCAATAGGATAACAAAAGCTGCTAAAGTTGATGATGTAGGCCCTCCCCACCTCAATCCACAGTTTTGCTTTCCACAGTTTCAGTTACCCACAGTCAACCGCGGCCCAAAAGCAGATGATCCTCTTCCTGAAGAATCATTGGAAGTTCAATAGTCGCCTAATGCCAACCAAGCTCTTTCGCCTCACCTCACCTCATCAAGTAGGCATTTTATCATCTCACATCATCACAAGATGGATGAGCACAGTATAATAAGATATTTTGAGGGAGAGAGACCATATACACATAACTTTTAATCTAGTATATTATTATAATTGTTTTATTTTATTATGACTTATTGCAGTTACTGTGCCTAATTTTATCATCTCCTACCTCATTTGCTCCCTTATTTTGGGCCGCTAACACATGCAAGCCCACCTTATCTTTAAAAAACTTTTCTCCTTCGCTTTGATTTCCTCAGAGCTTCCTATGACCTTATTACTCTTTTTTTGTGTGTGCTACTAAGTAATATAAACTTTACAACTAGATGTAGTCTTGATAGTGGCTTGAATTCCTCCTAGAGCTGTTTGTGTTAGCATGTCTTGTAAGTTTATGTCAGAGTCTCGAAAATGTGCGTTTCTGCAGGGCAAAAGGCATATAGTAAATTAATCATAAAATGTTTTCAGCCAAGACTAATCAAGAAATAGTTGTGAGATTTGGGATGCTGACTTCTGAGAAACAATAAATAATATAATACTACTTTGCCATTAGCTGTTTCTGAGGAGTTAAAATTCTAAATGCACATAGAGTTTCACGTAATGGATATCTCTTAGTCATAAGTCAGGATTTTTCTGATATCTATAACAAGAACAATTACACTCATTTAAGCCCATAAGTAAGAGTCTTGGGCAATCCCTATGGCAATGAATGTAGATGTTTGCAGGAGAAACAGGCAGTCAAGTTTTAAACTTAGAAGGCACCATGAGAACACTACTTTTTTCCATTATTAATTTAGATATAATCAATCTTCAGTAAAGTTATTTGTTATAGAGCTTTCCAACAGGAATGTTGACAGTGCTTTTCCCTCTATACTCTATACATACACTTACATTTCTCCTTCTATCCTAAAAATCTACCTTTTAGCCCTGATCCACTATAGTTGCCTTCTTAATTGATGAAGTTAGAGAAAATGTCAGAATGTGATGCTATGAGTTGGATCCAAGAGCTAAAGAACAAAATATTTTACAACTTAAATTAATTTTTATAACCAACTTTTAGAAAAAGTTATTTTTATAATTTCACAAAAATAAAATATGTCTTTTATGTCATCCTAACAAAACTAAGGCCCCACAACTAGAAAACTTCCAAAAAAATTTAAAGATTGAGATTTGCAGGTAAAGCAAGTTTATTCCTCACAGTTAAGTATAAAAATTCAATTAAAAACCATTTAGAGAGGGGCGTCTGGGTGTCGCAGCCGGTTGAGTGTCTGACTCTTCGTTTTGGCTTTGGTGGTGATCTCAGAGTCGTGGGATCAAGCCCCATGTCTGGCTCCACCTTCAGCTTGAAGTCTGCTTGGAATTCTCTCTCCCTCTGCTCCCCCCCCACTCTCTCTCTAAAATCAATCAATCAATCAATCAATCTTTTAAAAAAAATCATTTAGAGGGCACCTGGGTGGCTCAGTTGGTTAAGCGACTGCCTTTGGCTCAGGTCATGATCCTGGAGTCCCTGGATTGAGTCCCTCATCGGGCTCCCTGCTCAGTAGAGAGTCTGTTTCTCCCTCTGACCCTCCCCCCTCTCATGTGCTCTCTCTCTCTCTCTCATTCTCTCTCTCTCAAATAAATAAATAAAATCTTTAAAAAAAATCATTTAGAAAGCAACTACTTGGTATAAAGCACTTTGCCAAGCACTGAGCTTAATATTTAAATATAATATAAGAAAGTCATAATGGCTCGGCTTAAAGGTTTGTGTTACAAACATGTCTAAAAATACATTTTATATTGTTATTCTCATTTTATAGATAATAAGGCTGAGGTTTAGCAGAGTAAAGAAATTGTTCAAGTTCCCACAGTCTGCCAGTGGTAGAGCTGGGATGTGAATTGAGATTGATTAGATGTCAAAGTCTATTCATCCAGCAAATATTTCTAAGTGCTTTCTATATGCCAGCCACTATTCTAGAGACATGGGCTACATTAGGGGAGAAAAGAGAAGATCCCTGCACTCTTGGTGTTTATACTCATTAGCTGACAACTCCTCTGTCTTCTCTCCTGCTGGCCACCCCCCCTCACACACATCCACCCACCTACACACACACGTACTCTCCCAAGATTAACCCTTCTACCTAGGTTGTTGATTTTATCATCTTTATCGTAAATCTCCTTTGAAGCCTGGCTTAATCAGTTATTGCCTCTTCCACTGGATCCATTCAACTACATTAACTATATACAGGTCTCATCTTGAAAAATGCCTCTACTTGTCCTTACTTCCATTCTTTTTTCTTGCTCCACACCATCCTCCAAATTCCACAGCACTCATACTCTCTAACCCTCTGCTACCTGGTTTTCCTTCCACAGGTTGTTTGCAGTCCTCATGCCTCTTGATTTGTCCACGACATTTAATGAGGCTGGCCACTCCTAGAAACTCCTTCCTTGATTGCTGAGAAGTCACCTTATGCTGGCTTTGAATGAATGGTGTTTCTACATCCATAAAATTATCTTTAAGAAGAAATAACATCTCCTGTGAATAATGTCATCACAGTGATACATTGAATAAGTCAGAAAATCAGCTAATTTTTTCTTGAAATCATCTAGAGGAATTTTTTCTTTTCATTTTTTTAAAAGATTTTATTTACTTATTTGACAGAGAGAGAGAGCACGAGTGGGGTGAGGGGCAGAGGGAGAAGCAGACTCTCTGCTGAGCAGGGAGCCTGTTGCCGGGTTCGAGCCCCAGACTCTGGGATCATGACCTGAGCCAAAGGCACATGCTTAACCGATGGAGCCACCCCGGTATCTTTTTTTTCATGTTTTTAAGATCATTCTTTTCAAACTTTTTTTTTTAACTTTTAATTTTTTAGAGAGAAAGAGAGAGCACGCATATGAGTTGGGGGAGAAGGGTAGAAGGAGAGAGAACATCTTAAGCAGGCTCCATACGCCAGAGCCTGACATGGGGCTCAATCTCACAACCCTGAGATCATGCATGACCTGAGCCAAAACCAAGAGTCAGACGCTCAACTACTCAAGGGACTGAGCCACCCAGGTGCCCCTAAGATCTTTCTAATACAAATAAGATGATACATATTTATATTCATTGTATCATGTATTTCAGTGGAAAGCAGAGATAACTCCAACTGACATAAAAGTCGGACACAATTTCTGCCACTCAGAAGATGACTCAGAACTACTTCCTTACTCAAGACACACTCAGAAGCAGATATAAGAATTTTAAAAGCCTGGATTTGAAGTCATTTAATGTTAGGACAAAAAGTCCCCCATAAATCAATTGTATTATAGCCCCATAATAAGTGTTTATTACAGCACCTCTAAATTATTAAGAAAAGATAAAATTACGTCCAATATACTAGTAAGGAGTCTGAGAATGCATACAGTGTATTTTTTATATATGTATATGTGTATATATATGTGTATACATATGCACACACATTTTTACCCTTTCCATTGCAAAATATGTAGAACACTACACAAAAGAAGTACACAGCCTAAGGAATTATCACAGAAAACACTGCCTAGGTAAAGAAAGAGAACACAGTGCATACCCTAATATTTATGAGCTTCATCTATGTTGTTACACATAGCTGTAGTTTATTCATTTTTGTTGCAACATGGTATTCTATACATTCACCATAATTTATCCATTTTTCTGTTAATTAAAATGAGGTTGTTTGCAGTTTTTGTCTATGAATATTCTTGTACATGTGTCTTGGACATGTGAGTGTATAGATAGCAATAGAATATTGGGTCATAGGATATACATATTTTTAGCTTTAGTAGGTAGTCAAATCCTCTTCCAAAGTGGTCATACAAATTGGCACTCCCACCAACAACATTATATAAGTTCCAGTAACTGTATATCCTCACTAATACTTAGTACTGCCTTTCTTTGTAGCCATTCTGGTGGCTATGTAGTAATATCTCATTGTGGCTTAAATTTGCATTTTCCTGATTGCTAATGAGGTTAATTATACTTTTATATGTTTATTGGCCATTTAGATTTTTTCTTTGTGGGTATCCTCTTTACATTTTATTTTATTATTTTTTTAAAGATTTTATTTATTCATTTTAGAGAGAGGGAGAGAGACAGAGAGAGCACAAGCAGGGGGAGAGGCAGAGGGAGAAGGAGAAGCAGATTCCCCGCTGAGCAGGGAGCCCAACACAGGGTTTGATCCCAGGACCTGGAGATCATGACCTCAGCTGAAGGCAGACACTTAACGAACTGAGCCACCCAGGCACCCCTCCCCTTTACATTTTAAGGGATTTTGATATTAAGTGGTTAAAATAAACAGAATGAATTTTGTTAAGTGGAAAAGGGACAAAGAACAGTTACTAAAGTTCTTTAATTTTGCACTTGGGCTCTCTGAACAAGGCAAGAAAAGACCAAAAGTTGCTGTACAGCAATGGAGAGTTATTATTTCTGTGGAGTGAGCTTCAGGCCAGCAAATAGAGGGAGAATATTATCTTCTTAATAGGTTTTGGAGAAATTTATGTTTCAAAATATAATATGCAAGTTTTGTGAAGTCTAAAGGAGCAGGGAGGCGAAAACCAGAGGGACCGGGCTCTATCACATTTCCTTTTAAGCCTCGGGATCCAGAAGGCATTAGTTCAAAGAATGGGGTCAATCAGTTTCTAGGGTGTCTAGTGGGTTTTGATAGCAGCAGAGAGTCTCATAACCAGAAAGAATATTTTTGAGAGATTGCAAGCCTAACATTGGAAGCCCTCCCCCAGTCTAAAAGTGAAGCTGCAGTGGGGGCTGAAATGGGAGGGACAGCTCACTGCTGGTTGATCATATATGGGAAATTCACAAATACAGACAAGTTTCATTTCCCCTTCATGTCAGATTACTGAGGCTTTTTGTAAATTCTGTTCTATCAAATGACAAGAATCCCTTATTTGCAAGACATCTCTACAATAGTTAGGGATAATAAATCATGCTAGAGAAACAACAGGCTGTTGCAGAAAGCAAATGTCTTTTATGACTGGGATTTTAAATTTCTGTTTGGCCTATAAAGCCTTGAGAAACAAAAAGTTTCCTCATCTATAAAGAATGGAGATAGATTCCAGGCTCATAACTCTAAGGCATACATAATCCGTAGTATCTAATCCACTCTAGAAAATAGAATGCTACAGAAAGCTTTATTATTCATTTTACAAAGTTAGCATAACCCTGAGAACAAAATCTGAGACACATAGTACACAAAAAAAGAAAACCACAGACTAATATCACTTAGGAAAACTGATGCAAAAAAAATCTTAAATAAAATATCAGCAGTCGAACCCAGTACTATATTATTAGAATAACACACCCTAACTGAGAAGGGCTTATTTTGAGAATGTATAGATGGTTCAACATTAAGAGATCAATAAATAAATTTCACTACAGAAATGCATCAAAAGAGTAAAAATCCAAGATTGCTTTGAGAGAGAACATTGGGAAAATTCAATGTCTGTGCCTGGTTTGTAAAAAACAAAAGTATAAACAAAACCACAATAAAACATAAACAGCAAATTTCAAACCTAATGTTAAAACTTCAGTTACGCTTTCATCAGAATCAGGAACAATAAAAAAAATCCCTGCTATTGTTGCTATTATTTATATCTGTTCAGGAAGCTAGCTCATAAATGAGACAAGACAAAGGAACAAGATATAGCTACTTTAAAATAAGAGAAATGTATCATTATGGGTGGATGGTCTAATTGTCTGGAAAAACCAGGAGTCAACGACAAAAACTATTACCACTAATAAGAGAGGTTCAGAAAGATGTTTGGTTAAAAGATAACTTTCCTCTGCAGTGGCCATTTGGAGAATGTAAGAAAGATCCCATTCAAAAGAGCCCAGATTGAGGCCTTTGCCTTGGTACTTCTGCTTGAAATATTTCGCCTCCAACCTCTGTGTGTCTGCCCCTCTCTCATCATTCCTTTCTCTTCTCAATTTCCTGTTCTTTATAAAAGACTTCTCCCCATTCTAGGCCCTAACACTCTTAATCATTTCCAGAGGCAGAGTCGGCTGCTATGTGTGTCTGCCTGTGTTTGCTTTTTCTTCTGGGTACACAGAACACATTTCCCAGCCTTCCTTGTAGTGAGTTGGGTCCATGTGACTGAATTCTGGCCAATGTCCTATTGGAGAAAGTGCCACTTCTGGAGCTGGGTGGGGGCGAGAGGGGGGGAACCAAACCTCTCAACCACTTCTCTGCTCCCTGTTCTCTTTTCCCACTAAGAAAATGAGAATACTCCAAAGACCTAGAGATGGTGGAGCCACAAGAAGGAAGTAAGAATTAAGGAGGCTATGTCCACGAGTCACAGTTTAGAAGAGAATTGCTCAAGGAAGTAACCTTATCAGGAACACCCACTTTGGTTTGTTGCATGAGCAGGAAGTAAGTTTCTTTCAAGTAAGAAGACTTTGGGTTTTTTATTACAACATTAGACAACCAGATTAATACATTTATTGTTTGTCAAACATTATGGCACTCTGTAGACATTAAATGTTTAGTTTCCCCCAGCTCCATTTCCATTTCGGTTTGCTTGCCCAAGATCCCATAGCTACTTGAGTGGTTAAGCTACTGGTTTTGGAGCCGAAGCTCTTTACCACTAGGCTATACCGATTCACCAGAGCAAATACATTTTTGAAAAAGAAGAGCCATGAAGATGGCCTTCCTTACTTTACCAGAAGCAAAACGTATTATAAATCTCTAAAAACAAAAAAGAATAAAAAGGGCAGGTAGACACACAGATTGATGGAATAGAGCTACAAATAATCCCAACAATGTGCCCAACGGATTTTTGACAAAGGTGCAAAAGCAAGTCAATGGAGGAAGGAGAACTTTTTTAATAGATGGTGCTGGAATGATCATGGACAGCTATAGGCTATAAAACAAAAACCTTCCTCAACCTAAAACTTATACCTTATATAAAAATTAACTCAAAATGGGTCATGGACTTAAATTTAAAACATAAAAACTATAAAACTTTTAGAAAAAAAAGAAAATTTTCAGATCCTCTGCCATTTTTCAATCAGACTGTGTTTTTGTTATTAAGTTGTATGAGTTCTTTAAATATTTTGGACAGTAACCCCTTGTCAGATATATGATTGGCAAGTATTTTCTCCCATTCAGAAGGTTGCCTTTTCATTTTGTTGATGATTTTCTTTGCTTTACAGAAGCTTTTTAATTTTATGTATATATGTATGTGTGTGTGTATATATATATATATATAAATAAAATATATGAAGAACTCTCAAAATTCAACAGTTAAAAAACTGGGCAAAAGACAGGAACAGACATTTCACTAAAGAGGATAGACAGAAGGCAGATTAACACATGAAAAGATGTTCAATATCATTTGCCATCAGGGAAATGAGAATTAAAACCATAATGAGATATTGCTACCCATCTATCAGAATGGCTAAAATAATGAAAAATGATAAGACCAAATGCTGACAAAGAAGTGGAAAAATCGAATCACTCGTACATTGCTGGTGGGAATGTAAAATGGTACAGTCACTCTGGAAAATATTTTGGCAGTTTCTTATAAAACTAAAAATGCATTCTGGCAATTGCATTCTTGGGCATTTATCCCAGATAAATGAAAACTTAAATTTACACAAAAACCTATAACAGCTTTATTTGTAATAGGCCCAAACTGGAAACAACCCAGATGTCCTTCAAAGGGTGAATGGATAAACAAACTGTGCCATATCCATACCACTAAATATTACTCAACAATAAAAAGGAACAAACCATTGGTATAACTACTTGGTTGGATCTCAAGGGAATTATGTTGAGCAAAAAAAAAATCTCACAAGGTTACATACTGTGTGATTCTATTTATGTAACCATCTTGAAATAACAAAATTATAGAGATGGAGACTAGTTTAGTGGTTGCCGGGAGTTAGAAACGGGGGTGACAGAGGTGTGAGCTTTGTGGTGATGGGACACTTCTATATTTTGATTGTGGCTGTGATTACATTAATCTACATATGACAAAATTGCATAGAACTTTATACATATGTACTCGCACACACACACACACACACAAGTGCATATAAAATCTGAATAAGCTTTATGGATTATGCTAATGTCATTTCCTTATAAAGAAAAGGAAAAATCTTGATAGAAAAATGGGCAAAGCACATGAAGCCCCTTATAAAAGAAGAAATACAAATGGCCAACTGTTTGGGAAAAATGTTGTCTCGTTAGACATTAGAGATGTGGACACCAATTTTCATTTATGAATCTTCAAGGAATAAATTTCACCCACTTTTTTTTTTCACTAAAATTGTATTCCCCAGAAATTTTGGGTACTGTAGGCAAAGATTTATATATAAGATTGTCCATCAAAATTCTATTTATAGTAGTAAAGAAAGAAAAAAAAAACAAAAGAAAAAGAAGATAATTCAAATGGTTAGCAGAAAGGGATTAAATAAATTATGATATATCCAGACAATTAACTACTGTACTCCTGCCATTAGACATGACATTGTAGAAGTGTGTTTTATTCCCATGGAAAGATATTTTTAATGTATGGTTCAAATGAATTTTCAATGTATGGTTCAAAATAGTATGTATCATAGGTCTTAAAGATGTATCAAAATTTTAACACTGGCCAGCATTTATTTCTGGATTGATGGGTTAACTGGTGTTTTTAATTTTTATTTCAAATATTTTCTTTGCTGTTTTGACTTTTCTGCAATTGGCATATATTGTTTTTATAATAAGAATAAAAACTAAGGGGTGGTGCCTGGGTGGCTCAGTGGGTTGAGTGTCTGACCTCAGCTCAGGTCATGACCTCAGGTCCTAGGATAGAGACCGCGCCCTGGCTCTGCCCTCAGAGGAGAGTCCGCTTCTCCCTCTGCCCCTCCTCTCACTCATACGTGTGGGTGCGTGCTCTCTCTCTAATAAATAAGTAAGATCTTAAAAAAAAAGAATTAAAGTAAGGTTAGCTGGGCTTTGTTTGTCTCGAAGCACTGCAACTCAGTAATTTTTATGACAACCGGAAGACAATACAACACGAAAACTTTATGATGGGTCTGTGAAAAAGTGTTTACAATACACAATGAAATAATTTGTTTTTGACAGTATGATTACATATGAAGAATGCAAAATGCAAGTATGAACGGCCCCCAAGCAACACCATCCCAGTCCCTAAACTTTGCTTGATTGCACCTGCCTCCACACTGCTCTCTTAGGCCATAGAACACAACCCAATATCACTTATCTTTCTCCCTTCCAATTCTCTCTGTTGACGATATTGGCAATTTCATACACAAAATGCAAGGAAAAATGGATTTTGAAAAATTATTGCTCTAGTAAATTAATTTGATCATTAAGTCTACTAGCTAGCAAAGGTCAGATGACCCTATGGATTGATAATTTCTCAGTCTTCTAATTGCTTGTTTATACTGAGATAGTTGTTACCTTTCAGAGAAAGTACTAAGCACACAGGCATTTAGTATTGTTCTCTCTGCTCCTTAGGCAATATTTGTATTTATAACAAGAGTCTTTCTAAACAGCAGGAAAATCAAGATGGTCAATTTTGTCACTCACCCTCCCACCAAAAATGGGATTGAGCATGCCTTATCCATGTAAACTGAGGACCACTTTCGGTTTTGATGTTCATTTTTAACTTGATTTTGCCTTTTTAAAAATGCTGGGTGGGCACCCGGTGATCTGGGCCCATCTCTCTCTATAAAATGGTTCTGGAGGCCTCGCCTCAAAGTTACAGCCCTACCCACACATTCACCTCTATTTCTATGTTGTTTTTGTTCTTCCCCAGAGCTCATGTAGGACTTCTGACCAAACTCACTGAAAAAACCCCCTCTGATGCCTGTATGAGGCAACACTCAGCTTTTCTAGAAAGGTCCCTGGGTCATAGGGTGGCTCGATCCCACTCACTTTGAAAGGAAGGCTCTTTGGGACTTGCTATCTATGGAGTGTTTAGTCTCTGTCCTTCCCAGGATTTAGCTTCCCAGCAAAAAGTATAGTCTCTCTGTTCTAACAAAGTAGCAAGTTTTGTTTCAGTCTGAATATCACTTCTCTGGGTTTTGAACGGTTTCAGGCTTACAAGTTGTCTGTTAGTAACACATAACTTTTTAGGCATGTTCTCAAAGATAGCCTAAAACTTAATTATGCTGTAATTTCATTCTTCATAATAATGGGGATACACAACTAGGTCAACCCCTGTACCTTCTGGAGTCCACCCCATCGCATGATTGGACCTTGGGAAGTATATTCAAATGTTAAGATTCCCAAGAGACAATCAACACAGGAAGTTTTCTGCAACTTGCACTTATCTGTTTCTTGTATCATCTGTGTACAGTTTAAAGTTTGAAGCAAAGTAGCAGATCTAATAAAAAGCAAATTCTGAACTGTAGCATTTTGTGTTTTTGTTTGTCTTTTGATTTTGCAAACACATTTCAAGGCTGTTGCAACCAGTCTGTTCAAGAACAAAAGCTCATCAGTGTGTCTCAACAGTCAGAGAAAACAAATTGCAACAAGTAGTGCTAAACTTTCCAAAATAAGCAGGACCCGGGAAAAACTTAAAGGGGTCCAAAAGGTCTTATGTAACTTTAATTGGCCAGAATAAAAACTTCTATTTTTGTACAAGTCAGATAGAATTATGTAGACCAAGCCATTGTTTTGCAAGATCAAGTCTAGTAATCTTAAAACATATTAAACTAAGCACATATCTTCTGAAGGAAGCACTTCCTGTATCCCCCCACCCCCACCCAAACACCAAACACTGAACACTTCTTTCTTGGTTCCCTTATTTCCCTACAGAGCTCTTACAACACATTGGACCCATTTGTTTATATGTTAATAATCCTGGTATGGAGGAGGACAGGGACAACCCCTTCCTCCTCTAAAACAATACATGACACACTTTAGTCCCTTATTTAATGTATCCTAAATGAATGAACGAATGAATAGAATGGACGTTAGGAAGAATCTGGATTGTATTTTTTTTTTTTAGATTTTATTTATTTATTTATTTATTTATTTATTTATTTATTTATTTCAGAGGAAGAGAGAGACAAAGAGTGCAAGCATGAGCAGAGCGGAGGGGCAGAGGGAGAAGCAGACTCCTTGCTTAGCAGAGAGCCCTGGTGAGCAGAGAGCAGGACCCTGGGATCATGACGCTGACTGAGCCATCTGGGTGCTCCTGGATTGTATTTTTTTCAACTCCATTGTATGAACTTAAAGAGATGTGAAATAGAGTTTCTCCTTTTTTTGAATCTTGAATAAGGTTGAAATAAAATCATGTTAAAAGTGGAATGGATTCTAGAGGGGAGGGGGGTGGGAGGATGGGTTAGCCTGGTGGTGGGTATTGAGGAGGGCACATTCTGCATGGAGCACTGGGTGTTATGCACAAACAATGAATCATGGAACACTTCATCTAAAACTAATGATGTAATGTATGGGAATTAACATAAGAATAAAAAAAAGAAAAAAAAAGTGGAACGGAAAAAAAGAAGTAAGATAGAAAGAACCCCAATAGCAGGAGGTTTAGTTTCTACTATCATTCATTAAACTTCTGGTGGGGGGGTGAAGGGGACCCAGTTTTCTTAGTGGTGGGGTTGACATATCTATAAAATAAAGAGTTTTAAATCAGATGCTTGCCACAGAACCAGCTTTTTTCATCCCCCCTTTTTTAAACAGAGAGGGGGAGAGAGAGACAGAGAAGCGGGGGAGTGGGGGCAGAGGGAGAGAGAATCTCCAGCAGGCTCCTTGCCCAGTGCACAGCCCAGCCCAGGCTTGATTTCATGACCCTTAACCAACCTAGCCATCCAGGCATGCCTAGAACCAGCTGATTTATAGATTTTGTGAGGCCCTTTATTATTCCATAGCACAGAAATGTATCTTTGTCTTTAGAAAAATTGGTAGTATTAACACAGTTTTGGGAGTGATTGTTACTAATGTAAGATCTTTTGCCTTTTTACATACCATTGTTTTCATGCTTTAGCAGAATAGCACTTTGGTAAACACCTCTGTTATAGCACTTGTCACTTTGTATCATAATTATTTGCCTCCTTTATGTTTTCTCCTTAGCTCCTCAAGGCCAGGTGTCAGTGTTGACGTATTTATGTATCATTGGATAAACCACTTCCAGTACATGTTTAATGCACAGTGGACCTCCAAAAATATTTTTTGAAGAATGAATTAAATTTTAATATTTTAGGTCCACCTTGAACTATTTCAAACATAAAATTTCATATATTCTTAAATTTAGGAGTCTTCATGGTTATTTTATTTTTTTATTTTTATCTTCTTTTTTTAAATTTTATTTTATTATGTTAATCACCATACATCACATCATTAGTTTTTGATGTAGTGTTCCATGATTCATTGTTTGCGTATAACACTTCATGGTTATTTTAAGTTCATTTGTATTTCTTTGTGGTTTGTGCCATTATTGTTATTTAAAGTTTTAAATTTAATTTTAAATATGTAAGAGCATAGTAACGAGGAACTGATTCATATGTCAAGTGGGCAGATCACAGAATTTAATTACCTACAAACTGTCAGAAGTGTTGTGAATTTTAATGTCTGTAAAGGCTTTTAACCATGCTGGGATGAAAGACGTTCAAGAGTAATGCATCATCATCAGTGCGACCACAATCTATGCACACAAATGTGAAAGTACATCTAAAATACCATTTCAAATTCTGTAAGGACATGCAAATGTGCCATATCATGCTACAAACAAAATTAGAAATAATTTAGATTTTTATTAGTGCTTATTTTAGTCCATTATTTCTAGCTAAAATGTTTCATCTTTGTTTTCTTTTAAGATTTTATTTATTTATTTGAGACAGAAACAGAGAGAGAGAGCATGAGCAGGGGGGTAGGGGCAGAGGGAGACGGAGAAGCAGACTCCCCGCTGAGCGGGGATCTCGATGTGGGGCTCGATCCCAGGACCCCAGGATCATGTCCGAGGACCCCAGGATCATGACCTGAGCGGAAGGCAGACGCTTAACCACCTGAGCCACCCAGGTGCCCCTTCATCTTTGTTAATAGAGCTTAATCTTCAACTATATTTTACGAGGGTCTTTGTTTTGTTTTATTGTTGTGGTGGCTGTTAATCTAATTAGCTCTCAAATTACTTTATCCCAAAACATGACCATATTTCATGGTAAAACCACTTAATTCTTTCTTAATTCCCATTATCTAATTCATAAAAATCTCTTTAGAAAATCACTCAAATCAGTTTAATTTTCCTACTATGACCACAATCACTGTACAAATCCATGGTTTGTTGTTGTTGTTTAATAAGATCTAGTCATGCCATTTTCAACTTGAAAACCTTCAATGTCTTCCCATTGTTCTTAAAGTCCAAACTCCCTAACACAGCCTTCAAAACCCTGGACATTCTCATCTCTCATCTATTCTTCAGGTTCTTATTACAATGCCGTCTTCTGGCCTTCTCCAGCCACACTCCCCTTCTTTCAATCCCTGGTATTCCTCCTGTCTCCTGGAGCTGTTTTCTCTGCCAAGAATATTCTTCCCACTGTTTTTGGCTAGTTACTTCAGAGATCATCCCTGCCGTCCTCTGGGAAGCCTAGTGAGACTTCCTTGACTCAGTTAAATACCTATTTGCTCTAATCTCTCACAGCATTATGTGCATCTCTCTCATAGCCCTTACCACAAGCACAGCTTTACATTTATTTGTGTAATTATTTGATTATTTTGCTTCTTCCATGAGGACACAGACTGTTTTTGCTCACTATTAGATCCCCTGCTCTTAGAACAGTGCCTGCCACCTAGATGCTCAATAAATACATGTTAATTCTGTTCTGTTAAGGCTTTGTCCAGGTTTACCACAGGCACTAAAATACTAAAGGTTTAAAAGAGGGAATTTAAAAAGTAGAATCATAAAAAATGAAATCACTATTCAGAAATTATTTTTATTAGTTATTAAATCTGATAATGGAGAAGTACATGAAATCAGAAGATATATGCCATAAAAATTTTCACCAACAATAACATTTTTACTAGTACATATCAATGTCACTCTCTCTTTTGAACTGTCACTGTGAAATAATAATAAAAATAACAGATGGCATTTATTGAGCACTTACCATGTAGTAGGCACCATGTTAAGTACTATGCATGTATTATCTCACTCAATCCTCACAAACCATTGAGATAGGCATTATTAAACCTATTTTACTCATGAGAAAATTAAGGCTTAGAGAAGTTAAGCTGACTTGCTTAAAGTCATACAACTACGAAGTGGTAGAGGCAATATAGCCAATAGTCAACCCAGATCTGACTCCTGATTCCCCTCTTCATCCTTTCTTAACCACGAATATCTGTATGCTAAGAGATACTAAATCATCATACGCTTTGATGTTAGACCAGCTCTGAGTTTGAGACCGAGCTCTAGCACACACCAGCCATTTGATCTTAGACAAGTTACATAACCACCTCACTTCCACCCTAAACCTCAGCAGAATTCTGTAAGTATAAAATGGAAATAATAGCACCTATCTTGCACGGTTGCTGTAAAAATTAGGCATACTATAGAAAAAGTGCCTGACACACAGTACCTATTCAATAAATCACTGTCTATTGTTGTTGTTGTTTTTTTTTTAAGATTTTATTCATTTATTTGAGACAGAGAGAATGAGAGACAGAGAGCATGAGAGGGAGGAGGGCCAGAGGGAGAAGCAGACTCCCTGCCGAGCAGGGAGCCCGATGCGGGACTCGATCCCGGGACTCCAGGATCATGACCTGAGCCGAAGGCAGTCACTTAACCAACTGAGCCACCCAGGCGCCCTGTCTATTGTTGTTTTATATGATATGCATTTGTTTCAAGTAACTTGTATTTGGCAACATTGTGTTTTAGATTGTTCAGGCTAGTCCTCTATAATTTAAAAACACTGTCGCCAAAGAGATGTTTGTCAGAGCATGTGTCCTATTTTTTTAGCTTAGAAAATAGGATCATTATATTCAAGTATCATTTAGCTGAGTACTAAGCCTATTAAAGATACCTAACATATCTATGTTAAATAACTGAATGATTATTATATAGCAAATACATTAAGAATTCACAGGTAATCTAAAACTAATGATGTAATGTATGGGGATATACATAACAATAAAAAAATTTAAAAAAAAGAATTCACAGGTAAACAGAAATATCTATTTAAAACAGATCAGAAAGAATAAGCAGCTTTCACAAATTATCTGAGTTTTATCTCTTATTAAGTTCTAAAGATATAGGTCCAATTTAATTTTTGCAATTTGATGCAATAATGAGAAAGCAACATCACTGTCTGTACATTTAAGTCTATCGTTACAGATTAGTCAAAAAGTTATGATTCACCATTCATACAAGCAAAATAAATGAGCAAATGAAATGTTTGTTAAAATGATGCATAATATTTAATTGCATTCATGTGAAAATATAAAGAATTTTTTAATTAAAAGAAATACATATGATTCAGATTGTCCACAAAAGTATTGAACATTAATTGAGCTATTTGGATGATGGTAAACATATACAGGGACCTTTCAACATAATTACTAAAAACAATTCTGCTTTTAAAGCTATGCCAGGGCGCCTGGGTGGCTCAGTCGTTAAGCGTCTGCCTTCGGCTCAGGTCATGATCCCAGGGACCTTGGATCGAGCCCCGCATTGGGCTCCCTGCTCGGTGGGAAGCCTGCTTCTCCCTCTCCCACTCCCCCTGCTTGTGTTCCCTCTCTCACTGTGTCTCTCTCTGTCAAATAAATAAATAAAATCTTAAAAAAAAAAAAAAAAGCTATGCCAGTTCTTCTTCCCCAATTCTAAAACCTCAGGGAGAAATCCAAATTAAGTAGTATGGTTTAAAAATAGAATCCATGAGATCTGCAACTGAAATAGTATGTGGTTTATACACTGTATAAATTAAAAATTATAACTCAGTTTATATTAATCAGCAGTATTGGTTTAGAACCTATAATTAGCACTGATGTAAAGTGCCAGTAGTTTTCTTATTTTATTCTGACTTGCTCATTAGGGACAAATTTCACACACAAAAATTAAATTCTGTATCTTATCCATTTTGAATGTTTAACACTTCCAAAAGTTCTATCCATCTTGATTTAATGTTTATATGAATTAACATTTCACACACTTTTTATTTATTATTTATTTTTTAATTTTTTAAAAAGATTTTATTTATTTATCTGACAGAGAGAGAGTGCATGAGCAGGGAGAGGGGCAGAGGCAGAGGGAGAAGCAGACTCCTTGCAGAGCAGGGAGCCTGATGCGGGGCTCGATTCCAGGACCCCAGGATCATGACCTGAGCTGAGGGCAGACGCTTAACCGACTGAGCCACCCAGGCACCCTTCACACACTTTTTAAATTATAAATTTATAATGCTATATTTATGCCTGTATAATTTTATAAATGGTAATATTGTAGAAAACCACAAGATTGTGACTTTAAATAAAATAATTATTGGGCGCCTGGGTGGCTCAGTTGGTTGGGCGACTGGCTTCGGCTCAGGTCATGATCCTGGAGTCCCCAGATCGAGTCCTGCATCAGGCTCCCTGCTCGGCGGGGAGTCTGCTTCTCCCTCTCCCGCTCCCCCCTCTTGTGCTCTCTCTCTCTCTCACTCTCTCTCTCAAATAAATAAAATCTTTAAAAAATATATTATTTACTTTTTTATACTTACAATGTAGTAAATAATCATTGAGTTCTGTGACATTCCTATAGAATACGACATTTCATTCCTATTTATAAATTATTCGTATAGGAATGCATATAAGATATGTGGTAGCAACAAAGCTAGGAAAAAGATGAGTTTCTGATATGTGATTTTGGAATTAGTCTCCTAATTCTTACTTTAACTCTAGATGTTAAAAAAAAGTAAAATTCCCACATTCCCAGACACAATTAAGCAGTAGGCCCCTAAGTAAAGAACAATTTTGTGTTTAGTATATGTGCTGCTGAAGCGAGCATAGAGCTATTTTATAAACAATATATTGTTTCCAAATGCACCTCAGGACTTGTCGATTAATTTGTTTAGGAAAAAGACCACACTTGTAGATAAGCTAATTAATCTGTTGCCCAGGTGGGATTTGAAAGCCATAGGGAGAGGCCTCTCTCAAACCTCTTCCCCAAATTCCCAAGACTGCTGTCAGCCATTAATATGTTAGTCTGAATGAGTTTATCAGTTACCAACCTGTGCAAGACTTGTAGGAAATAGGAGCTCAGTACAGAAAGAAAAAGAAAGGACAACTGTCAGGCTAGCATATCTGCGGGGGGGACTGTAGGCAGTTTGGGGAGGAGTGGCAGGACGCCAGTCCCTGGAAGAATGGAGAATGCAGAAAGACGCCACAGAAAAGGAGACAAAGGACTCATGGAGGAAAACTTCACATATTTCACAGGTTTTCAAATAATCAAAAGTATGTCATTTATACAGTTGATCCCAAGCAGGATTCAAACAAAATAGTCAGATTTTAAATACTAAATAAAGATAACAAAAGTTCTAAATGACTAAGAAATTCTTAAATAATTACCTTTTTTTTTGGTGTCGAAAAGTTATAGGCTGAATTTCATATTGCTGTGAATGTATTCTATTTATTCTACTGGTTTTCTCCTCCTAGCAGTTAAAAACCAGTAACCTACAGGAAAACAGTAGTATAATCTCAACATTCCATGAAAGTTGACCGTAATTAGGAGCTGGGCCAATACTGAAGTGGTAAGGTCATTTATTGTCATTTATAGTGAAGTAAAGATACATGTGTGTGTTTTTAATCTTTTATTGGAAATAGGAGATTATAGAACATTTAAATTATTGAAAAAACCCCATATTTTTATCCTTTCTTATTCTCTGTGCACAATTCTAGTATATGTGCTGCTGAAGCGAGCACTCTCTGTGCACAATTCTAATAGATGGGCTGTGATCGGGTGTTGAGTTCAAAATCTGCGAATGTAATACAAGGTAAAGTATTTGGGGAAGCGTGTGTGTCCATGTTTCTGGCTGTTTCAGGTATGTGCAGGGGTGTCAAAGACAGAAAAGCAAATATTCAAATGGGCCCTCTGGGCACCACTGAGAGCATGAACTTCTCACAGAGTAGGCCAGAGGAACCAGAAAAGGACCATTCCCATTTTTTTATTGTTTTTGTTTTGTTTTCATATGTCACTGAAGGAAAGCAGAACATTTCATTAAAAAACAAATGCAGTGGGGCGCCTGGGTGGCTCAGATTTGGTTCAGCATCTGCCTTCAGGCTCAGGTCATGATCCCAGGGTCCTGGGATCGAGTCCCACATTGGGCAGAAACACAGGCTGGAACCTACTTATGGCTTCTTATTAGAGTAAGGAGACAAGTCAGAAACTTTCACTGGGCATCACAACAGAAAGATGAAGAAGAGGTGTTTAAGTTTTCAAGAAGCAAGAGTCATTTATCAAGGAAACTGAAGAAACAGTGGGAGAAAAAATCAAGCCCAGCTGGTGCAACAGCTAAGAAATTCGGGGGATGCAGGTTGCACAGATAATGCTTATGGATCATGGTTGTTTTCTTTTTTTTTTTTTAAAGATTTTATTTATTTATTTGAGACAGAGAGAATGAGAGAGACAGAGAGCACATGAGAGGGGGAAGGGTCAGAGGGAGAAGCAGGCTCCCTGCCGAGCAGGGAGCCCGATGCGGGACTCGATCCCGGGACTCCAGGATCATAACCTGAGCCGAAGGCAGTCGCTTAACCAACTGAGCCACCCAGGCGCCCCTCATGGTTGTTTTCTAATGACACCCCATCAGACGATAAAGGCATCCTTTGTGGTTTTTGAGTAACCAGGACCCTAACAATGGCAAGCTGTAATTCTAGAGCACTGTTTCTCAACCTTGGCTGCAATTACGGGTTTTTAAAAATACAATGCCAAGGGTCCCAACCCCAGACCAATTAAATCAATCTCTAAGGGTGTAGTCCAGTCCTCAGTATTTTTTAAAAGCTCCCCCGGATGAATTTAATGTGCAGGGAAGGTTGTGGATTACTATCCTAGAGGGAAATCTCTATTGTATATTGCTCTCAAACTTTTAACATGCATACAAATCACTTGGGGATCTTGTTAAAACGCAGATTTTGAATTAGTAAGTCTGGGTTGGGGCCTCAGATTCAAAATTTATAACAAGCTTCCAAGTAGTATTGGTGGGGTTGGTTCATAGACCATACTTAGAGTAATGAGGCTCTGGGACAATGCTACAGGCATCTAGTTCTAACCTTTTCTGTTGAAAATTTTATATTGGATTAAGATCTATAGGCATGATTATTAAATATGATAATTAAAGAGACAGAGAGAGCAGTTTACCTCAGAATTAAGATTTTAAAATATTTTTACCAGCTGAAATAAACAAGATGAAATTTATTCCTTAACAGGGACCATTTAAAGTCTGTCATCTAAAAAATAAATAAATAAATAAAAATAAAGTCTGTAATCTAAGCTAATTCTGAAAAAAAGGAGAAGATATTAAAATGCATTAGAAAGCAATACTAATTTCACATTAGCTTATGAATAGACTAATTAAATTGAATAGTAAGCAGAGAAATGCATCTTAAAACAGGAGAATTTGGAATATGATAAAAGTGGTATTTAAATTAGGAGAGGATTATTCAATTACATGTAATCAAAATGAAACAAAAGAAAAAAAACAGCCATCCAGAAAAAAATTAAGATCCATATTTCACACCTAACCCTAGGACAAGTTTCACATAAATCAAGGATTTAAATGTAAAAACAAAACAAAACAAAAAAAACCCTTGAAACTATGAGACAAAACCATGGAAGTTTTTTTTTGCTGCTAATGTCTGAGTGGGGAAAGCCTTTCTTAATGTGATATAAAGCTAAATGCCATAAAAAAACTAATAAATTAACCAGAAAAAAAAACCCGCATGGTAAAAACCTTCATAGGAAATTCAAAAGACTAAGAACAAGCTGAGGAAAAACATTTGTCACTCATAGTATAGACAAATAATTAATTTTTCTAATATTAAGGAGTTCCTACAAAAGAATAATAATAAAAACCCACAACTCCCAAGAAAGATGAACAAAGTACATGACCAAGCTATTCACAGAAAATGTTACAAATATGTCTCATGATTCCTCTACCAATGTGCTTATTCAACTAAGACATACTGATACCCAACTAGTTATCTACAGATATGCTTTGTATTATCTCTAAAGCAGGCAAATTCTCATGATGCCTGCTAATTGAGCAGTCATAGAAAAAGAGCATTTTCAAAAGGAGGGAGTGATCATCAGTAAGAATCAAATGCTGATGAGAGGCCAAGTATGAAAAGTGCCCATTGGACCCATACATCTATGGTCAATTGATTTCAACAAGGGTGCCAAGAAAATTCAATGGGGAAAGAATAGTCTTTTCAAGAAATGGTGCTGCAATAGTTGAATATCCACATGCAAAATAATGAATTCAGACCCCTACATCACACTACATATAAAAATTTACTAAAATGGATCATTGACCTCAATGTAAGAGCTAAGACTATAAAGTCTTAGAATAAATAAGAGGTATAAATCTTCATGATCCTGGTTAGGCAATGGTTTCTAAGATATGGCACCAAAACACAAGCAACCAAAGGACAAATCAATAAATGGGACTTTATCACAATTAAAAGTTTTTGTGTTTTGGGCTCCCTGGGTGGCTCAGTCAGTTAAGTGTCTGACTCTTGATATCAGCTCAGGTCATAATCTCAGGGTTGTGAGATTGAGCCCTGCATCGGACTCCTCGCTGGGCATGGAGCCTGCTTAAGATTCTCTATCTCTCTCCCTCTGCTCCCCCCACCCCCTGCTCACATGTTCCCTCTCTCTTTCAAGTAAAAAAAAAAAAAAAACCCTTTTGTGTGTCAAAGGACACTATCAAGAAAGTGAAAAAACAGCCCACAGAAAGAGAGAAAACATTTGCAAATCATGTATCTGATAATGGTCTAGTATCTAAATATATTAAGAACTGTCACAACTCAATAAAAAAAAGATAACCCAATTTAAAAATGAGCAAAAGATTTGAATAGACATTTCTCTAAAGATACACACATGGCCAATAAGCACATAAAAAGATGCTCAATATGTTTAGTCACTAGGGAAATGCAAATCAAAACTCCAGTGAGATATCACTTCACACCCACTAGGAAGGCTAGAATCAAAAAAATCAAATAATAACAAGAGTCGATGAAATTGGAGCCCTCATCTATTGCTGCTGGGAATGTGAAACAGAGCAGCTGCTTTGGAAAACAGTTTGGCAGTTCCTCAAAAGGTTAAATAGTTTTCGTAGGACCCAATAATTCCACTCACATATTTACTCAAGAGAACTGACACATATAATCACACCAAAACTTGTACACAAAGGTTCATAGAAACATTATTCATAATAGCCAAAAGTGGAAACATCACAATGTCCATTAACTGATGAATTGATAAAGAAAATGATAGATCTATTCTGTGGCATACTACACAATATTATTCATCAATAAAAAGGAAGGAAGAACTGATCCATGCTCCGGCATGGATGAGCCTGGAAAACTTGATGATAAATGAAAGAAGCCAGTCACAAAAGGTCACATATTGTGTGATTCCATTTATAGTAAATGTCCAGAATGGGCAAATCCATAGAGACAGAAAGTAGACAAGTGGTTGCCAGGGCCAGCAGGGAAGAGGAAATGGAAAGTGACTACTAATGGCTATGGGGTTTTTCTTTGCGGATAATAAAAATATTCTGGAATTAGACAGGGGTAATGGTCACACAACCTGGTGAATATACTAAAAATCACTGGGTTGTATACTTTAAACGTGTGGTTTTTCTGGTATCTTAATTATATCTCTTTTAAAAAGCGTTTATTGGATTTTTGAGACTAGGATATCACTGATGTCCTTTGCAAGAGTAGTTTTACAAAGGTTGATGGCCAAAGACAGATTGCAGTGGACCAAAGAATGAGTGGGAAATGAAGTGTAGTTAGTAAGTATATGCAACTCTTTCAAGGTTAGGTGAGGGATAAGAAGGGCAATAGCTGAGCGAGCAGGGGGAGGCGCTGAGGGGGAGGGAGAAGGATGAGCAGACGCCTTGCTGAGTGTAGAACCATCTCAGGGCTGGATCCCAGGACCAGAGATCATGACCTGAGCCAAAATCAAGAGTTGGACACACAACCAACTGAGCCACCCAGGCGCCCTTCTACTTTTTATGTATTAATCTATCTGCATTCTCATTCTTGATTTAGTGTTTTATAAAAAGAAAAATTTATAATCTGCAATACTTCGGCAGCTGCCATATACATTTTCCTAAAAACATACAAAATTATTTGTTGACTAATTCTATGTGGGTAGGCATGCCCTGAATCTAACAAACTTGTTTCGAAAGAGCACATAATTTTCTCCTAGTCTTAGAACCATGTAAGATTTAATTTAAACATCTGCATTTGATAAAATGATCAGAGTGGCATGAACAGCAGAGTACACGGATTAAGAGTCGGGACACTCGAGCCACACAGCCTGGGTTTAAATCCCAGGCCTATGTAACCTATATGAACCTGAATTTCCTCAAATGTAAATGTTTACCATTAACCAAGTATAAAGCATTTAAGATAGAAAAAAAGTCTGTGTCTGAATCCAATACTAGTACCAGAAACCTCAGTCATAAGCACACATACTGTTGGCAAACCCAGAAATTCAATCTCTAGTTCCTGATGACTTCGGAGGCTTAGGGCACTTGATCTGGGCAATTGCCTCTCGAATGTATCATTGGGGTTGTTCTTAAATTCCAGAAAAATCCCCAGACAGAATAATTCTAGTGACCCCAAACAACCCAGTTTGGACTTATGACTGCTTATGCTTATGCTAACGGGAATCCCCAGGTAGCACGCACTTTCTGAAACTGATCAGAACTCCTTGGAGACTCTCTAGTGCTTCTGACCTTTGGGGCATACAGTCCCTCCACTTCCACTCCCTTGAGTTAGGTCCCTCACACCTGTTCTAATCTTACTCTAAACCCCTGGAGCAGCCCAGGAGCCTAAAAAGATAGTTGGTAGTTTCTCATTAGTTTAGTGACACTGTGGGTTAAGCTACAGGTGTCAGCTACTTTCCACTGATGTCTCAGTAGGACTAAGCCACAGGAAACTCTTGTAATTAAAATTCCCTGGTTAGTTTATTTTCACACCTCCATCTTGTGTTAGGCATGTCTGTCTATCTATCTATCTATCTATCTATCTATCTATCTATCTATCTATCTATCTATCATCTATCTC
>NW_023270826.1:1108123-1110071 GCF_011800145.1 Mirounga leonina | reverse complement strand
TCTATCTATCTATCTATCTATCTATCTATCTATCTATCATCTATCTCTATCTATCATCTATCTATCTATCTATCATCTATCTCTATCATCTATCTATCTAATCTATATCTATCTATCTATCATCTATCTGTCTTTATCCCCCTCTTCACTGTGGTTTGTTTCTTTAAAACAATCTTTACAACAAACATCATCACAATTTATAAACAACTAATACTTTCCAACTTCCCAAAAACAGTGATCGAAATGATATATTTTAATCACATAAGGGGCACTAGTTTTAATATACATCTGTACCACTTTATTCAGTGCTTACTAAACAAATTTCCTTTTGCCAAGCATGATGAAAGCTTTGTGTAGAATTATTATTCAAGAACAACAGTCTACAATAAACCTCAGTATATGCCAAAACTCACCCAGAACAAATAATCCAGTTTGCTGAGTCTTCAAACATTGAAAGCTAAACCTTGAGGGGGAAATGATGGTTAGACTATCCATAAACAGTGTGGTCGTGGGGCACCTCTGACCGTGGGAGGAATTAAATGGCTGAGAAGCATGGCCAGGAGAGCCTCTGTCATTTCTTCTTCCTTCAACCAATCTCCAGGTTAGAGTGAAGTAAGTTCCCTGCAACATCACTAACAATTTCTTTTCCATCTCTCCCTGTAAAAACTGAAGCAAAATATACTGAAGAAAGGAAGCAAAGAGGCTGTGACACTTCTGACAGGTCAATTAAAAGAAGAATCATAACTAATGTAGACAAAACACTTTTGTCGACACATACACAGTTTCTTAACTAAATTCACATTTGTTTCTGGTGTTCCCATGGTGTGGTGGCTTATCCATTCACTCTATAGCAAAAACATGGAGATCCCAAAGGCTTTCAGTAATAAAGCTAAGGACTCATGTTTCCTGTGCTTAAAAATAGATTTTTTTATTGTGATAAGATATACATAATATAAAATTTACCATTTTAACCATTTTTAAGTGTGCAATTCAGTGGTAGTAAGTATACTCATAATGTGCAATTATCACCACTATGCATTCCAGAACCTTTCCATCACTGCCAGATAAAAACCCTGTACCCATTAAACAATAACTCCCCATTCCTTCCTCATTCCCCACCCCCCGCAGTTCTTGCTAAACTATTCTACTTTCTGTCTCTATGAATTTGCCTATTCTAGATAGCTCATATCAGTGGGCTCATAAAATATTTGTCCTTTTGTGTCTGGTTTATTGTACTTTGCATGATGCTTTCGTTCAGGGTTCATCCATGTTGTACCATGTATCAGAATTTCATTCCTTTTTGAGACTGAATAATATTTCATTGCATGTATATACCACATTTTGTTTATTCATCTGTTGATGGACACTTGGATTGTTTCTACCTTTTGGCTGTTGTGAATAATTCTACTATGAAAATTGGTATATAAGTATTTGTTTGAGTTCCTGTTTTCAAAATTTTTTTAGGTATATATCCAGAGGGGGAATTGCTATATCATATAGCAGTTCCCTTCCTCCCTCCCTTCCTCCCTTCCTCCCTTCCTCCCTTCCTTCCTTCCTTCTTCCTTCCTTCCTCCCTTCCTTCCTTTCCTTTCCTTCCTTCCTTTTTTTTCAAGGAACTGCCCTATTGTTTTCCAATATGCACCATTTTATATTCCCCATGGTATGCACCATTTTATATTGGAGGGTTCCAATTTCTCCATATCCTCACCAACACTTATTACCTTTTTTATTTTTTATAATAGCCATCCTAATGAGTGTGAATTAGTATCTCAGGGTGGTTTTGGTTTGCATTTCTCTAATGACAAGTGATGTTGAACATCTTTTCACGTGCTATTGGCCATGGTATATCTTCTTTGGAGAACTGTCTAAGTCCTTTGCCCATTTTTAAAATTATTATTGAGTTGTAGGAGTTCATTTGTTATTTGTTATTGAGTTGTAGGAGTTCATT
>NW_023270826.1:1077077-1108113 GCF_011800145.1 Mirounga leonina | reverse complement strand
TTGTAGGAGTTCATTTGTTATTTGTTATTGAGTTGTAGGAGTTCATTATATATTCTGGGTATTAATCTCTTTTCAAATATATGATTTGCAAATATTTTCTTTCTGTCAATGGGTTGTCTTTTCACTCTCTTGATAGTATCCTTTGATGTGCAAAAGGCTTTAATTTTTATAAAGCACAATTTATGTTTTTCCTTTGTTGCTTGTGCTTTTGGTGTCATATTAAGACAACTTCTTCAAATTTAATGTCATAAGATTTCTCTCTATATTTTCTTCTGAGAGTTTTATACTTTTAGTTCTTATATGTAGGGCTTTGATCCATTTTAAGTTGATTTTTGTATATGATGTAAGTTAAAAACCCAACTTCATTCTTTTGCATGTGGATTTTCCTATGCCTTTTGGTTATATTTATTTTTCTTATTTATAAACTTAAGATTGAAGTAAATACATCCTATATTTGTCTTTAAAAATTATTATATATATTATTATATTGTTAATAAAATAATACACTGTGGACAATTTAAAAAGTAGATTTAATTCAATAAAATGCCCCCCCCCTTTTATTTGGTGGATTGTATTTCATAGGCTGAGTATACTCTACACCACAGCATTTTAGGGCCCTAAAAAGAAAGACATCAGTGTGGGAAAGAGAACTCGACTGGGGTCTGAATTTCAAAAAAGAGGATGTTACCAAAAGGAGCCAGCTCTAAAGATGAGCGCCCTGCTTCAGCAATGGATTTGGGGGACAACTGGTGTCAAGACCCCTGCCCTGGGTTATACCATTAAGGACTTTTATCATTAGAAACGGAGTCTAGAAGGGTCTTCTAAAGCTCTGTGGAATAAAGGCATTTCACAGCAGATTATTTTTGCTTTCTGCCCAGTGTTAACCTTCGAACCCTGACTACTCACCCAGGGTAGGCGACCACCCCCCCACCGGGCCGGGCTCACCCCTTGAGTCAACGTGGCTCGGGCCTGGGACCACGCACGCTTTCTCTCATTCTCGCATTCTCCCTGCTGGCCGCCTGCTCCTCTCACTGCCCTCCGCTCAGAGCCACCCGGCTCGCCTAGGGCAAGCCCGGGGGGCTTGTGCCCAGAAGGATGGCGGCCGGTCCGAACACACCCTCAGATCGCTTGAGATCACTGCGTGTGTGTCAGGACAGCATTTGCATTTCTGCGGGAAACATTTTGAATGGCTCTCACCAAAAGCAAAACAGAGGCCTAAGTCTGCCTTTCCCATCAGCAGAGCTTCAGAAGGGGGCAAGTTGCTGGGGGAGCAAGGGGTGGCTGGGGCCCTGCAGGGGCGGGGCGGAGGGGGAAGCAGAAGGGGCCTGAAACGTTTACAAACCCAGCCTCTAGTGAGGTTATGAATAAATAAAATATGTCGGAGAGAGACAATTACCTACCTGGTCACCTACACACCACGGACTTTGATTGGACGGTACCTTTCCAAAGCAGACGCTCTGGCTACCTCAGCAAATCCGTTCGTCACATGTGGGGTACATAGAAGTCGTAAACGTAAATGAGAAGTGGGCTGACAGTAATGGAAAATTTAGAAAAGTGGAAAATCACCTCAAGATGATTATGCCTAAAAGTCTGCTTACAGACTGGCTAAAATTATTTAAAATGGATTATCTTCTTGAAGAGTCCTAGGATGGAGATTCTAAAAGCCCATTTAGATAGTCCTTACATACGTTTAAATGGAGCCCCCGTACCAGTGGGGCAGCAGGATATAATGGGAAAAGTCCAAGACTTGGAATTAGGGTTCTGCCTCTTTTTTCTTTTATTCTCTTCTTTTCTTCCTTCCTTCCTTCCTTTTTTTTTCTTTCTTTAAGTACGCTCCACACCCAGTGTGGAGCCCAGTTTGGGGCTTGGACTCACGGCCCTGAGATCAAGACCTCAGCGGAGATCAAGAGTCAGACCCCCAGGCTCCTGCCTGCTTCTTTTTAAATGTGTGAACCTAACCTAGGGCGAGTTGCATAACCTTTCCCATCCTTAATTTCCTCATCTTTAAAAATAGGAATAATAGCATCAGTGTTGTAATTGTGTTACAAGAAATAAATGAGGTGAAGTATATTTTAAAAGTATATTTTAAAGTGCTATACGAATGTTAATCTTTCAATAAATTTGTGCTTTGTAAATAACTTGTATAAAAGGTCATCCCTTCTATGGCCAATTATTTCTATTTTTGATCTTTATGGTGAATATTGACATTTTCCCTTTTCTTTACATCATTATATTGGTCACTGGACACCACTTAAAATGCCTATTTGTTGTCATGTTACAGATTTAATTTTGGTAAGGCCAACCTTATGAAAATGTATTATTTTCTGTGAGCCATTATATTTATAATTCAAATGCCACCAAGTGGATGGTGGTGCCTGCTTTATGGTTGCATGGGCTTACTGTTTAGTTTATTCTCTGATTTGGATAAGAGAATATAGATTAGTCTATAACCCAGCTAATTTTTTCTATCATATCTATTTATTAAGAATAATAGTCTTAACACGAACAGATATTTCTCCAAAGAAGACATACAGATGGCCAACAGACACATGAAAAAATGCTCAACATCACTCATCATCAGGGAGATGCAAATCAAAGCTACAATGAGATATCACCTCACACCTCCCATCAGAATGGCTAAAATAAAAAATATAAGAAACAACAAGTGTTAGCAAGGATGTGGAGAAAAAGGAGACCTCATGCACTGTTGGTGGGAATGCAAACTGGTGCAGCTACTGTGGAAAACAGTATGGAGGTTCCTCAAGAAGCTAAAAACACAGCTACCCTATGATCCAGCAATCACACTACTGGGTATTCACTGGGTATACAAAACTGGGTATACAAAACTGGGTATTCACTGGGTATACAAAACTGGGTATACAAAACACACTACTGGGTATACAAAAACACTAATTCAAAGGGATACATGCGCCCCTATGTTTACAGCAGCATTACTTACAATCGCCAAACTATGGAAGCAGTCTAAGTGTCCACCAACAGAAGAATGGATAAAGATGAGGCATATATATACACACATATACACACATACATATACATATACATATACATATACATATACATATATAATGGAATATTACTCAGCCATAAAAAGAATGAAATCTTGCCATTTGCAACAACATAGATGGAGCTAGAGAGTATAATGCTAAGCAAAATAAGAGAAAGACAAATACCATATGATTTCACTCATGTGGAATTTAAGAAACAAAACAAATGAGCAAAGGGGAAAAAAAAGAGAGAGGGAGAGAGACAAACCAAGAAACAGACTCTTAACTACAGAGAACAAACTGATTGATGCTTCCAGAGGGGAGGTGGGTAGGGGATGGGGGAAATTGATAAGGGGGATTAAGAGTACAACAGGATTGTTGAGTCACTGTAATGTACACCTGAAACTAATACAACACTGTATGTTAACTATACTGGAATTAAAATTTTAAAACTTAATAAATTAAAAAAGAATAATAGTCTTCAATTACAACCTCTCTACTTACTAATGACATATGTTGAGCATCATGTTCAATAAGATTCAGAGAAGCATAAGCGCTCATATACAAAACCCCTCCCTCAGTCAATTTCAACTCTTCAACAACACCTTGCCCAAATCACCGAAGGTTCTTTTGGAGTTAATGTCAGAGCTGGAATGCTGCACCTATTAGGATGGGTGAAAGGTGAAGACAGCAGAGGGCTGCTGGAGCGGTGCATTCCTGAAGAACAGGTGGGTCAAGTTGCCAGTATAGAGCAGGTAGGGTAGGGACCAGAAAGGAGTTGTGGCGTGCTTGGGATTAGTCACTGGGATGACAGGGAGAATATTGACATTAAGTCAAGACCAGAATGATCCAGGAATTAGGAAACCAAAGAAGATGTCTCACCAGGGCAGAAATTAGGGACTAAACTGAGTCAGGCTGCCATGGGGAAAAGCCAGTGTATCCTTGGATTGAAGTTTGTATGCAAACACATCCCTCTTGGAAATCAGAATCTCCCTTTGGGTGATGGTCAAGAACTTTCCCTAGTTATCTTCTTTTTAAAAAATCTGATATTTATTGAGCATTTGCTATGTGCCATCACTGTTCTAAGCACTTTGCTTGGATTATCTCTTTTAATTTTTATGACAACTTTATGGAGTAGGTAATCTGTTGTATGCATTTTATGGAAGAAGAAACTAAGGCAAAGAAGGTTAACCAGCTTGTCCAAGGTTACTCAGCCAATGTTGAGTATAGCTGTGACTCCATTCTAGGCAGCCTAACCCCAGACCTGCACTCCAAACCATTACAGTACATGGCTCTTTGCCATTTGGACTCATGTTTATCATTTTGCCATTTCACTGGGCTCAGCCTGGTCTTGAGAGAGATGGCTGAAGATATGCATATCAGGTCCAGATATTATTTAGTCTAATTTTTCTTGTTAAGAATGTAACATTTAAGAAAAAAACTTAAAGAAGTACAACTTAAGGAAAAACATTTTTATCGCCTCTGAGGTTAAAAACCTCTAGTTTGCTACACAAAAGCTCTTGACATTTTGTCATCAGAAGTCTTCATGGCTGATTTTTCTCAATTTTGGATTTGTTCATTTATAGAAGAGAAGTTAGCCTTATTTTTCCTCCTTCAAGGAAAGACCACATTTATCTCTTTGCATCCTGAACTTTCAATCCTTGCATTTTTTCCTCCCTGGGGGCATACTGAATTTAAAGGGATTTCAATATGTCCAAATGAATATGTCAGCTAATACGTGTAATTAGAACTCACGAGAAATTGGGACTAGAAATACGAATTTGGGTGTTAATAATATAGAGGTTACAGTTGAAGTTATGGGAAATAATTAAGATCTCCAAGGAAAAATATTCAAAAAATGAAAAAAGAGGGCTCAGTTCAGGTAGAAAAGACTTTGTAGGTCATTCTAGTCCAATCCTTTACACAAATCTCAACTCCCTAGAATAAAATGATCCCAGTTTACTACCAGACCTGTGATAATGGAAACTCATTAACCCCCTACATTAGTTTCCCCTTATCACTGTAGCAAATTACCACAAATTTAATGGCTTAAATAACACAAAAATATAATCTTACAGTCCTGGAGGTCAAACGTCCAAAATGAGTTTCACTAGGCCAAATTCAAGGTGTTGGTAGGACTGAATTCCCTCCAGAGACTAGAAGGTAGACTCTCTTTCCTTGTCTTTCCAGGTTCTAGAGCCTGCCTGCATTCCTTGGCTTATGGCCCCTTCCTCTTTCGTCAAAGCCAGCAATATAACATTTTCATATCTCCCTTTCACTCTGGCCCTCTGTTTCCATCAACACTTCTCCTCTGATTCTTCTGCTTCCCTCTTCCATCTTTTAAAGACCACTGGCATTACATTGTGCTCATCAGGTAATCTCCCTAAATTAAGGTTGTTAAATTAATCACATCTACAAAGTCCCTTTTGCCATGTACAGCACCATGCGCGGGGGTTCCAGGGATTAAGATATAGACATCATTAGTACGTCTACCACACCTCCGAAGTAGCCCACAACCCTAATGGCTAGAAAGCTCTTACACTGACCTAAGCTTTGTCTACATGTAGTTTCTATATATTGATCCTGGTTTTGTTCTCTGAAGTCACAAATACTAAGTTTAATATCTGCCACATAACTCTCCTTCAGGTATCTGAAAATATGCCATTTCTTCAGCAGTTTCATAAAACATAGTTCAAATTCCTATTATCCTTGTTGGCCTCTTGTGATACTTTTCGTTTATCAATGCTTTTTTGAAACTATGATATTGTTTAATCAAGCAAGAATAGATAGGGCCAATGTCCCTCGGGTTCTACACACTGAATTTGAATTAATGAAGCCCAAGATTGTAGTCTATTAAAATTCTTGTCCTTGAGGACGTGTTTACCTGAACTATACTTGTAGAGTTGATTTTTAACTGAAATGCTGGCATTTACAACAGTTTATCAAATAACTCTTTAGTGTCAGTGTTAGTAATCCTTAACTACATGTGATCTACAAATGTAATTATGTGTGCGTTTCTATCAAGCCATTAATAAAAATGTGAAGTGCAGTAGAGTCCATGACAGACCCTTGCAGCATAAACGAAGGACTTGTCCAAGAGAACATTTATCTGCTTTTCTGGGGGCCTAAGTCATTCAAGCGAAATCTAACTGCATTATAGTCTGATCCATAGTTTTTCATCTTGTCCACAAGGAGTTCAATGTTTTACACCCTTCATATAGCATTTCCCTTTACTACCAATCTCCCAGTGTTATCTGAAAAGGAAATAAAGTTAGTGTGGCTTACACTGTTTTCAGTAAACTCACGTCGGCTCCAAGTGATCAGTGTCCTGTCCTCTAAGCGCGCTCAAATCATTGAAGAAAATCCATCCTCATCTTTTTCCTTTTTCTTAACTTTTTAAATGTTAAGTTTGCCAGAATACAGTACGCAGAATCTCTCTTTCTTCCCTTGTTGAAAAGCATGTTGTTCTGACTTTCCCGTCTTTCGACCCCTCTCTTCTTCCTTACAATCCTTCCACTCTCAATCACTGCGGTGACTTACAGCAGGAGATGGCCTCATCTGGAGATTCTCCTGGTTGCGGCTGGTTTGTGTGGCAGGTTCAACTCCTCAGGGACTGATAGGAAGGGTTGCGCAGAGCAGGTTCAGCACGTGAAAGGAATGGCGCAGGAGGACTATGTGGAAGCTGTATCAGGTAATGCAAAATACACTTCATGGTTTTCAATGTAAGTGTTTTTATTTATGTAAGAGCTTCCTGACCAGTCTACAAAGAAGCGGAAAGGTGACTAGAGGAGCAATAGGAGACTTTGTGCTAAAGCACAGAGCTTTAATTGACTACATATTGGCAACAGACATCAGTATACAAAGTGAAATATGTCCAACCAACCCAACCAACAGTGAATAGGGTTTGGTTTTTTTTTTAAAGATTTTATTTATTTATTTGAGAGAGAGAGAATGAGAGACAGAGAGCACGAGAAGGAAGAGGGCAGAGGGAGAAGCAGAACCCCTGCTGAGCAGGGAGCCCAATGTGGGACTCGATCCCGGGACTCCAGGATCATGACCTGAGCCGAAGGCAGTCGCTTAACCAACTGAGCCACCCAGGTGCCCATGAATAGGGTTTTTTTAAATTATTTTTTTAATTAACATATAATGCATTATTTGTTTCAGGGGTACAGGTCTGTGATTCATCAGTCTTACACAATTCACAGTGCTCACCATAGCACATACCCTCCCCAGTGTCCATCACCCAGCCACCCCATCCCTCCCACCCCCCACCACTCCAGCAACCCTCAGTTTGTTTCCTGAGATTAAGAGTCTCTTATGGTTTGTCTCCCTCTCTGGTTTCATCTTGTTCCGTTTTTCCCTCCCTTCTCCTATGATCCTCTGTCTTGTTTCTCAAATTCCACATCTCAGTGAGATCATATGATAATTGTCTTTCTCCGATTGACTTATTTCACTTAGCATAATACCTTCTAGTCCCATCCACGTTTGCAAATGGCAAGATTTCATTTTTTTTGATGGCTGCATAAAGTGAATAGGTTTTTATCACAGCTTATCACTTTACCAGACAAAAAAGACTTATTTTTACATGTTAATAGTTTTTACTTAAGCTATTGATTAAGAAGTTATGTCAACAGAAGCAAAATCTACAAATTTGATGATCTTTAACAAATAACATGGTAAAAGATTTTAGTGTGATAATTACAATTAGGTACACACCTGGTTTTGTACTGTGCCCTTGAACTTTTTGGAGGGTATATATTTAGTCTGTTTCCACAATATAAGAATATACAGGGGGGAAAAGAAATATATAGATATTGAACACAGATTAACTTAAAAAATAACTTTTAATGTCAATAATGAGAATGATTTTTGGGAATGGTTGTTCTTCTCTTGGGAAAACTTGCCCATGGTAGACTTTCAATTGATATTGCATGATTAAGAACTTGATAGGATAATAATTGTAATAATACCTTCCAAATTATTGGTTTAATTTTAATTTGTCTATATTAGCAAACCTTCTTCTAGCACCTGTAATCCTAGTAACAAGAGTTAATAACAAGCACACAGAGAAAGACACTCAGTGTGATGAGATGCCATAGACATTTCCAGTAATTATCCTATTTATGGAAAATACAAAAATACAGAAAAAAATCCATTCTTCAGGTATCTAGATGTCTCTGCATTTTCAACTTGTTTTTCTTGGTTTTATAACACATTTCATATTTCAAAAGAAAAAATTTAAACACCTCTGGCACTTATAGCACCATGTTTTACATTAAAATGCAAAGCTGTAATATTCAAAACAATATGGTACTCACACAGAAATAGACATATAGATCAATGGAACAGAATAGAGAGGCAGAAATACACCCATGCTTATACAATCAATTAATCTATCACAAAGGAGTCAAGAATATAAAATGGGGAAAAGTTAATCTCTTCAATAAATGGTGCTGGGAAATTGGACAACTGCATGCAAAAGAATGAGACTAGACCACTTTCTTGTGCCAAACACAAACATAAACTCAAAATGGATTAAAGACCTAAATGTAAGACCTGAAACCATAAAACTCCTAAAAGAAAACATAAGCAGTAATCTCTTGGACCTCAGCCTTAGCAATATTTTTCTGGATGTTTCTCAGGAAAGGGAAACAAAAGCAAAAAAGCAAAAATAAACAAGTGGGACCACATCAAGCTAAGAGGTTTTTGCATAGTGAAGGAAACCATCAACAAAATGATAAGACATCCTCTGAATGGGAGAATATATTTACAAATTATAAATCCTTTAAGGGGTTAATATCCAAAATATATAAAGAACTCATACAACTCAACACCATAAAACCCCAAATAATCTGATTAAAAATGGGCAGAGGACATGAATGGATATTTCCCTGAAGAAGACATGCAGATGGCCAACAGACACATCAGGGTCCCTGCTCAGTGGAGAGCCTGCTTCTCCCTCTCCCTCTGCCTGCTGTTCTGCCTACTTGTGCTCTCTCTCTCTCTGTCAAATAAATAAATAAAATCTTTTTAAAAAATTTATTTCATAATAATTCAGTGAGTGACAAATAGAGAAGTGGGGTTATGGATGAAATGAGATTCATCATTGTTAATAATTGTAGAAGCTGGGTGATGGGTATACAAGGGGTGGTCATTATGTTATTTCCTCCACTTGTGTATATGTTTAAATTTTCCATGATTAAAATTATAAAAAACAGAAAGACAGAAAAGTAAAAAATTATTTTCAATCAAGAATCAGAGGTATGGGGGTGCCCGGGTGGCTCAGTCAGTTAAGTGTCCAGCTTTTGGTTTTGGCCTAGGTCATGATCTCAGGGTTGTGGGATCTAGCCCTGTGTTAGTGGGGAGTCTCCTTGAGATTCCCATGCTAGTGGGGAGTCTCCTTGAGATTCTCTCCCTCTCCCTCTGTCCCTCCCCCTGCTCATGCTTGCTCACTCTCTTAACTCTCTAAAATAAATAAATAAATCTTAAAAAAAAAAAAGAACATAAACTCTTTAACTCTGGAAAACAGTACGGAGGTTCTTCAAAAAGATTAAAAACAGAACTACCCTACAATCCAGCAATTGCACTACTAGGTATTTACCCAAAGGATACAAAAATACCTACTTGAAGGAATACATGCACCCCGATGTTTATAGCAGCATTATCAACAATAGCCAAATTATGGCAAAGCCCAAATATCCATTGACTGATGGATGGATAAAGAAGAGGGGGTACATATATACAGTGGATTATTAGTGAACCATCAAAAGGAAGGAAATTTTGCCATTTGCGACGACGTGGATGGAACTAGAGTGTGTAATGCTAAGTGAAATAAGTCAGTCAGAGAAAGACAAATACCATATGATTTCACTTATATGTGGAATTTAGGCAACAAAACAGATGAACAAAGGGGAGAGAAAAAAGAAGAGAGGGAGGCAAACCATAAAACAGACTCTTAACTATAGAGAACAAACTGAGGGTCGATGGAAGGAGGTGGGTGGGGGGATGGGCTAGATGGGTTATAGGCATTAAGGAGGGCACTTGTGATGAGCAGTGGGTGTTGTATGGAAGGGCTGAATCACTATATTGTACACCCAAAACTAATATTATGCTGTATGCTAACTAACTGGAATCTCAATAAAAACTTGGGGAAAAAATGAACATAAACTTCCTAACACACAGAAACCTTGTGCTATTTGTCTTTGTATCCCCAGTACTTGGGGCAGAAGGAGTTCTGAAAATATTTTTAGAAGAAAAAATTCCCTTTGTAGATCATCTATATGAAGAGAACAGAGCAAAATAGTATATATAAGGATTTTTACTTACTTCATTTAGCACAACCACTTTTTTACACATGTGTGGTGTTTATTGTCTCTGGAGAACAAAAGTAGTCTGAAGCTCAAGGAAGTTCTTCATGGCCTCAGCGATGAAATGAAGAGAAATGAACTAAATTCCAGTTTCATGCATTTGGTTTCCTCTTAAATTTAGAGTTCTTTATATCCCCTCACAACATAGGCCAAGTCAGTTAAGTGAAGTTACTGAGAAGTTTTGAGGGTATGTGAATGAATGAATGTGAAGAACAGTTCATTTCATTTCATTTTTAAAAGATTTTATTTGAGAGAGAGAGGGAGAGGGAGAGAGAGCATGCAAACAGGGGGAGGAGCAGAGGGAGAGGGACAAACAGGTTCCATGCTGAGCGTGGAGCCCGAAACAGGGCTCTGTCTCATGACCCCAAGATCATGACCTGAGCCGAAATCAAGAGTCGGTTGCCCAATCGACTGAGCCACCCAGGCGCCCCTAGAACTGTTCATTTTAACAGCTACATTTGTGCACATTTAAGAAAAGAATAGTACTATGTAAATCTTTTATGTATATAAAATTAGTAAATGTCCTTTGGTCTCTGTCCCTCTAAACACCATTATTGTACTTACAGTTTGGGGTTTGTACCTGTTAGTTAATCAAGAATTTGGTCCCGTTAGTCCTTTTGCACGTGTGCATGTTAGTGTGTGTTATTGTGTTTTTGCTCTTATGTCAGGATTGCCCATTTGTCTCCAGCAGTCACAGATAATATTGCTTCACAGAACCACTTTAGGTGACAGTTGAGAATAATTATTTAGATTTATGATCTTGTAGAGCTAGGTTTTTTTTTTTTTGGTAGAACATATATAAGTACTTTTCTCATTAACCTCCTAACAGTAGAGGAGAGTAAATATTATCTCAACCTTCCGCAAAAGATCTGAAAGCCAATGTAGCTCTAAGAGTTTCACTTTTTTTAAGTCCCATTCTCAGTTTTTAAAATTCATGCAATATTTTGAGGAAATAGATATGTTCATTATCTTGCTTTTGGTATTGCTACGGGCATCTACATATGTCAAAACTCATCAAATTGTGCACTTTAAAGATGTGCAGTTTATTTTACGTCGTATAACCTCAATAAAATAGAAAAAAGTTCATTAAAGAATGAATGAACTATAGTTCTATAAAACAATTATAAGTGAATACCACAAACAGAATGTTCAGCAAAAGAAGTCAGATACAAAAGGGTACATAATATGTGATTCACTCTTAAGGGAGACTAACGACTGAAAAGAGGTATAAGGAGTTCTTCTGAAATGGTGGTGATTTTGTTTCGTGAACTGAATTACATGGGTGCATTTACTTTATGAAAATTTACTGAACTGTGCATTTGTGCACAGGATCTTTGTGCTGATGGAACTGTTCTATATCTTGATGATGGTGGTGGTTACACAAATCTATAAAGATGTGATAAAATCGAACAGATTTTCATACAAACATACAAATGAGTGCATGTAAAGGTGGTGAAATTGGAATAAATTCTATGGGTTGTACTGATGTCAAGTTCCTGCTTTTGATATTATACTACAGTTAGGTAAGATGCTATCACTGGGGGAAACTAGGTGGAACGTCTCTGCTAATTTTTAATAATTAATAAATAGAAAATACACTATTGTGTTACGTGGACTTTTAGTCTAAGTATGGCTGTAGGATTTTCTGCTTATTTCCCATTTCTAGAAATTTCCCTCCTCTCTCTCAGGATTGTGGTGAAAGCTGTTATGTTCAATCGAAGTGGTCCCAAGTCTAGATGACAGTGGATTAGCCCAAGGGTGGGCGTCTGTCCTAATGTGGACCAGTTAGAGCCTTTTCCTGGAATATGGCATTTGGACTAAGAGAGCCATCTCTCTTTTTATGTCTGGACTATAACTTTTAAATTCAAGAGCTTCCAGGCTGTCCTCTTTTCCACGATGTGGTCAGGGGAAGCAGAGGAACCTGGTCTACAGAAAGAAAGTGGAATGAAACAGATGCACAAAGAGAGGGAGAGGCAGGAGAAGGCGAGTGCCTTGGATATTTGCCTTCCTGGTTCCTTATGTGCAGTTGAATTTCTGTCCTTGAGTTCTGGGAGATGTTTCTATACTGTATAATAAATTTGCCTTGTTATCTAAATAAGATCCATTTGGATTTCGATTACTTGCAACTGTGAAGAATCCTAACCGATACAACTAGGAAGAGGCAACGTGAGGAGTATTTTTATTTTATTTTATCTTCTGTAAAGATTTTATTTATTTATTTGACAGAGAGAGAGCACAAGCAGGGAGAATGGCAGGCAGAAGGATAAGGAGAAGCAGGCTCCCCGCTGAGCAGAGAGCCCGATGCAGGGCTGGATCCCAGGACCCTGGGACTATGAACTGAACCGAAGGCAGATGCTTTACCATCTGAGCCACCCAGGCGCCCCTAGAGTACTTTTTTTTTTTAAATTTAAGAGGTATGACTCTACCATATCTGAAATAAAGATTTCCACTTCTCCATAGTACAATTACACAGGATGTACTAAAGATCATTTAACTACCCATCTCATTTTTAGGTGAGAAAACTGAAGCCAGAAAGATTAAGGGACTTAGCCAAAGTCATACAACCAGTTTTTAGAGGATCCAGAACCACCACCGTGTCACCTCCCTCACTTCAATATTACATAGTATATCCTGGAGGGGAAGCACCAGAATGTTCCACTGAGGGTTTTATTTGCTTGTTTTCAGTGTATTAGCTGTACAACTAGTGATTCAGAATATGATTAACAAGGACCTACTTGAAAGATCAAATGAATAAGGGATAGGGAATATGGATATAAATAGAGTTATAATTATAGGCACTACTAAAAAAAATTTAACTTTTATCATTATTAGTCATAGAGATATGCCATTTGTCACTTAGAACAGATATACATGGTCTTCTGAGAGTCAAAGGAAACATAATTTCAGGACAGATTATTCAAACATTTTAATTCAAAGAGTGACTGTCTGGAATTGAGGGAAAAAAAATGTAAGACTCTATTAAACAGGATGTCAATACTCACTTTGACGTAAACTTCCTGAGAAGTGGAGGTTTGCTCTGAAACTTCCTGCTTGATCATAAAGAGGAACAAGGCAACTGGAACACATTAGTCTTTCTCTCTCAATCTGGTCCAGTGGGTTGATTAAAAATGCTGATTTGGGTTTATTCTTAAAAAATACAAGTAGCCAAAGCACAGCATCATGTGGACTGTATTTCGGGAGGCACCTGCAAGGTGAGAAAGAAGTTATTACCCAGTTTTAAGTAAAGAGACGTTTGATAAACACGTGACTTGCTGGAAAGCAAAGCTCAGAACAGACAAATTGTCATTTGCAGCTTTCAGTTTTATGTTCTCTTCATGGAAGTAGCTGTTCTTACCACACTGGATGCTTAAAGTTGTAGCAGTCTACTTTTTGATGAAAGTTGTCTCCCACTGTTGGCTGTACCCCAACTCTCTGTGCTGGGGGGGGCTGTGGGCGATGACACAGCCCTCCCTTATGTACACATGTAACTCTCACTACTCTTGTTCTCCCCTAAACCTGCAGTGTCTTTTATTTTTTATTTTTATTTTTTTTTTAGTAATTCTTTTGGTAGAGGATCCCTTATGCTGACTTACCAGAAGTAGCAATCCCAACTCTGTCACCACCCCAGGTGCATGCTTTGTTTTGTTTTGTTTTGTTTTTGCTGCCAACCCCTAAATCCAATAATTGGTCAGTCAATGATGCTGCATGCTGTTTCTTTGTGATCTCACTCCTAGCGCCACAGGGGACCAAGCGCCATTCTTAGTCTTTGGGTCTCTTTTGGCTCGGCATGCTGGTGTGGCTTCCCTCTTTCTCAGTAGGTGCAGAATCTGTGACTCTCTAATGACCACCCCCAAAGATGGCGGCTCCAGGCCCTTGGTCTTCATCGCCTGCGGCTGCACTCCATGGACAGAAGGCACCCACTCATTCACATGCTTGATACCTCAAAACTTTTGAGCTGGGGGAAAGAAAAAACTTTTCTCACTATATAGTGGCCAAAGAGTAGATAAATAACTAAAAATAATAACTGCTACAGAAAAGGGAAGGAAGGAAGGAGCAAAAAGGAAAGAAAGCCTTCTCAATCCTTAAGATTTTTTCTGGGGGAGGGGTCCCAACACTTTGATATTTAGTTGTCTTCCCAATGTTCCCAATCCTCTCTGGAACATTTTCTATTTCTTCCTGGCCTAGAGCATTGCATCTTCCCAATATTGTTTTGCAAAGAAATGTATCATGCCTGTGACTTTGGTATTAATATTTGGCATAAGGTTAATTTATCCCCTCCCCTCGTGGAAGTCCCCATCACTTTGCAGCTCTGTCACAGAGGCTAGGCTAACAGAAGGATAAATGTATGTAATTTAATTTCGCAAATCCTTGTTAAATGGAGAGGTACCTCAAACTAAGTTGGAAGCTCATAATCCTATAACTGTGAAACTCTGATAAACATCAGACATTGACAGTTGATATCACGAAGGTACAGACAATCTATAGACACTCGGGAAGTGATGACAGGAAGAGCGATGCCAAATGAGAATAATGGGATTTTAGAAAAGTAGAACTTTTTTTAAAGTTTATTTATTTATTTCAGAGAGAGAGCGTGAGATTGAACGTAAGTCGGGGTTGGGGAGAAGCAGAGGGAGAGGGAGAAGCAGAGTCCCCACTGAGCAGGGAGCCCAACTCAGGGCTCGATCCCAGGTCCCCGAGATCATGACCTGAGCTGAAGGCAGACGCTTAACCGACTGAGCCACCCAGGTGCTCCGAAAAGTAGAACTTTAAAAAAAAGTTACTGTTTTTTTCTTTGATGACAAAAGGAATACTGGCTTTTCATTCTTAAAAGTTTGAAATACATAGAAAAGCATGGGGGACGTGGGGGCTCAGTTGGTTGAGCATCTGACTCTTGGTTTTGACTGGGATCATGATCTCATGGGTCATGGGATCAAGGCCCCTGTCCATCTCTGCACTCAGTGTGGAGTCTGCTGGGGATTCTCTCCCTCTGCCTCTCCCCCAACGGGTGAGTACTTGCATGCTCTGTCTCTCAAATAAATAAACAAATCTTAAAAAAAAAAATACACAGAAAAGTAGAAAAAAAGAAAAAAGCCACCCTTGAGATAATCACGGTTTACATCTGGGCGTATACCTAGCATTTTAATTTATATGTACATTTACACAGATCTTATTCTATATAACACTCTGTAACCTAATTTTTTTTCTGCATTTCAAATCCACTGCATAATCCTTGTTCAAAATACAGATTAAAAGCATTCAAGAAGCATTCTTGTTCTGATATAATGACCCAGGAGTAATGATCTCAATAATTTTCAGACCTGAGGTAATTATTAAGAAATGTCGATATACAATTACATGCCCTTTTAGGAAAGAGTTAGCTAGCTTTTCTCTACTGATATCTGTGAAGGATTCTTCATTTCAACCACATTAACTCATATTCTCTACTTCTATCTATTGCTATTATGAAGATATATCAGTATTTTAATGGATTGGCAACACTTTTTCTTTAAAGATCAATTGGTAGAATATTTATTTATAAAATTCAAAATGGTCCTTAGTCATACAAAATGCAGAAGAATGATGCCCTAAACACCGATTTCAAGGTAACAATATCAATGTCATAATTCAACAATGAACAGCATCTCCATTTAGATTTTATTCATATATTGTATATTATGTTGTCATTAGTCTTCCATGGAAAACTAGATATGTATGAATCCCACCTAATGAAGAAGGGCATTTCGTATAGTTCATTCAGAAACAATCAACCACATGATTTCACATATCCACAAGGAATAAACGAATTTCATGAAGAGATTTGAGAGTAGAAATACATTAATATTTGCTAGTCACAAATCTCAAGTAGGGTCAATGTAAAAAAAGCATACATTGAAATTAATTAATACTGTCCAAAAATTTATCCCCTTAATCTTTTGAAGCATAATAGCATATACATTATCTAAGAGTTTAACTTTGGATTATTCCTTATAGTAAGTATTCTGATTTAGAGTAATATCTGTAAAGAGTGACTGGCTTACTGCTATGTGAACTCTGTGACATTTATTAACATTTGATTTTCAATTAAATATTTTTCTATATTTTGTAAATGCATTTTTTAACCTAACAATATATTGTGAATATGTACTCACCACCTGAAATATTCTTCTATACTTGATTGTCATTTCAGAATATGGTTGCTCTGTACTTAATCTCTATTAGACGTTTAGTTTGCTTCCAGTATTTTTTTTTAAGATTTTATATATTTATATGACAGAGAGAGAGCGCAAGAGAGTAGAAGCAGGCGGAAGGCAGAGGGAGAGGAAGAAGCAGATTCCCCGCTGAGCAGGGAGCCTCACGTGGGGCTCGATCCCAGGACCCCGGGATCACAACCTGAGCCGAAGGTAGAGGCTTAACCAACGACAGAGCCACCCAGGCATCCCTGTTTCCAGTGTTTAACCATTATAAACAATACTGTGTTGAACTATAATACATAAATAATCTTGTAAATATCAGATTATTTTCTTAAGTTCCTAGAGATGAAACTGCTTAGTCGAGGTATTTAAACATGTTAAGGTTTTTTTTTTTTTTTTTTTTTTTTTTAAAGATTTATTTATTTTTGAGAGAGCGAGAATGAGAGAGAGAGAGAGCACATGAGAGGGGGGAGGGTCAGAGGGAGAAGCAGGCTCCTCGCTGAGCAGGGAGCCTGATGCGGGACTCGATCCCAGGACTCTGGGATCATGACCTGAGCCGAAGGCAGTCGCTTAACCAACTGAGCCACCCAGGCGCCCTAAACATGTTAAGGTTTTTATGACACTCCTGTGGGCAACATCTGAGGGTCTCATATTCTTTTTTTTTTTCTTGGTGAATTTAAAAAAATTTTTTTATTCTTATGTTAATCCCCATACATTACATCATTAGTTTTAGATGAAGTGTTCCATGATTCATTGTTTGTGCACAACACCCAGTGCTCCATGCAGAATGTGCCCTCCTCAATACCCACCACCAGGCTAACCCATCCTCCCACCCCCCTCCCCTCTAGAGCCCTGTTTGTTTTTCAGAGTCCATCGTCTCTCATCGTTCGTCTACCCCTCCGATTTCCCCCGCTTCATTCTTCCCCTCCCGCTACCTTCTTCTTCTTCTTCTTCTTCTTCTTTTTTTTTTCTTAACATATATCGCATTATTTGCTTCAGAGGTACAGATCTGAGATTCAACAGTCTTGCACAATTCATAACGCTCACCAGAGCACATACCCTCCCCAATGTCTGTCCCCCAGCCACCCCCTCCCTCCCACTCACCCCTACTCCAGCAACCCTCAGTTTGTTTCCTGCAATTAAGACTTCCTCATATCAGTGAGGTCATATGATACATGTCTTTCTCTGTTTGACTTATTTCGCTCAGCATAATATGAGGGTCTCATATTCTGATGGGAAGAACTTTTCTAGGGGTGCCAGGATTTCTTGTTTGAAGCATGATTTGTTTTGAAGCTACAGTAAGTTATATAACAGAGATTTTCATCCCTGGCATGCCTTAGCAGGAAAGAGACCCGGTGCGCTCTCTATTCTACCCCGCCAGTTTGGCGTTTGAGTGGGGAAGGGTAAGTTTGTGTTCAAGGTGGTGTCACACCCTTGACACGTGAGGCACAATATGTAGCTCAAAGGGGAGAAAGCTCCGGGCATTTCTTATCTCCAGGGGGCTGTTGCTAAGGGCCTTCCCTGTAATATCAAGCTGTCCGCAGCAGGTGGACAGTATAGGGCTTTCTCACCTGAATGTTCTCCCCTTCAAAGGTGTTAACTAATTTTGTTATTTTCATTAAATACTCATGACCTGAAAGATCAGGTCTCCTCAAAGATATTTTCTATGTGTATTTAATGGTAAACTCTGTAATTTTTACTGAAAGAAAAAGAAAACCAAGTGGCATTAACTTTGATTTGAGTATATGCCTGATGAGAGTTACTCCCTCCCTGTTTTAATGAATATGGCATTAAGTGTATGTATCTTGGTTTTTTAGTGCAGTGCAACCTATCATTGAGAGGTTTCAAAGCTGTTACTTAAGATGTTGATTATGTAATGTATAGATGTCACAGGTGTGTGGTTTAACCTGTTAAGGCCCACTTAGAGAAGGGAACGTGAGTATATTCTTGTCACTTTATTACAAATCACATTAGGATATATATACACACACACATATATATATAGTAATATATAGGTATATGTACTGTACTATATAGATATACAACTTTACGGTACTATATATGGTATATATAGTAATCCTTGAATAACAACAGGTCATAGATTATTGAAAAATATTATGTCATGCAAAATTTCAGTTGGTAATTTACTTTCCTTGCCTAGCATTCTCCATCTCCACCCCTCCCCCAGTTAAGATATACACCCCATAAAGACTGTGACCTTGTCTATCTTGTCCACTGCTGCATACCTGTCTTAAACAGTTCCAGATATGTAGTAAAAGGTCTATAAATACTTGCTGAATGAATGAAAAATAGAGCCATATTTTATTTTTTATTTATTTATTTTTAAAAAAGATTTTATTTATTTATTTGACAGAGAGAGACACAGTGAGAGAGGGAACACAAGCAGGGGAGTGGGAGAGGGAGAAGCAGGCTTCCCGCCGAGCAGGGAGCCTGATGTGGGGCTCGATCCCAGGACCCTGGGATCATGACCAGAGCCAAAGACAGACGCTTAACGACTGAGCCACCCAGGTGCCCCAAAATAGAGCCATATTTTAAAAAGAGTAAAAAAAACAGCATTGAATTTATAAAATACTCTAAACAAATGTTGCAGAGGCATCCAGTTCTAAAACAAACCAGATTTGCCAACAGAGTTGCAAGTTTAATCTAATTCCAAACTTTGTTTTTTATTTTTATTTTTTTTTTAAGATTTTACTTATTTATTTGAGAGAGAGTGAGAGAGAGCACAAGTGGGAAGGAGGAACAGGCTCCCTGGGACTCCATCCCAGGACCCAGGCTGGATCCCAGGACCCTGGGATCCCAGGGATCATGACCTGAGCCAAGCCAAAGGCAGATGCTTAACCGATTGAGCCACCCTAATTCCAAACTTTAAAGTGGTAACATGCATTACTGGTTCAATGAATGATGTAATTAGATATTAATAGTAATATTTAAAGCTCAGAGTGAGTAATAGAGGCATAATGGGGTCCATAATACCAGTGTCAAAGGTAGCCCTTGGGGTTCTGACTGAATATTTGAGAAAGGGAAGAGATCAATCCATGTAGGCAGGTGGTTAAGCCTATGGAGGGAGAAATAGGAGGTTTCTGATTTTGTGGCTTCTCTTTAATTTCTGGGCTTTTTCCCCCCACCCTTTATCTTCCAAAACAAAAGGATTAATTAACTTTGGAGGATCTGATCTTTGGTAAATAGGTAACTTAAAAATTTTTAGGAGAATTAAAGTATGTTAAACTTAATGGAAGCTTAGAAAGCACATCTTTTTTCAGATGACTATTGTATGCACCCTTTAAAACCTGACTTTTTACTGAAGTCAAATATCAGAAGGCAGAAACCTTGTTTGATTTTTTAACTTTATTTTTATTATAAAATGTGTCATACATACCAAAGAGCATATAAAACATATAGATTTTAAAGAACTAGAGAAACATCAGTGTACCCACCAGCTTGAGAATAACTTAACTATTTATTAGAATTGTCAGCTTGATTTTTCTCCCATTGACCTTTCACAAAATGGTGGCTGTTTATTTAAATAGATAGGTCTATTCAAATCCACAGCTCTTATAATTTCCACCACAGAATACTTATTTCCGGAATTGACCATAGTTACTACAGAGCTAGGAGTATATTATTTTTCAGAATAGTGGAAAAATTAGGTACTTATGGCTTGTGAAAATAGAACCTCATAGTTTTTTGATGGAAAAGTATGACTGGAAACTACAATTCTTTAAGATTAATTTCTAAACTCAGAAGTGAGATTATGACACAATCACTTAGCAAGTATCAAAGCTTTTTCTGGGCAAAATAACTACCTTGACTGGGTAATGAATAAATCTTCTCAGATGCATATCAATTTCTTCTTGAGTGAAATTTGAGTTAGGGGTAGGTTACTATTTATCAAATGGAATCTGTATTAGTTTTCTATTGTTGTACGACAAGTTACCATTTAGTGGATTAAAGCAATAGACGTTGACTATCCTATAATCATGGACATGGACATTGGACATGGCTTAGTTGGGTTTTCCGACTCTGGGTCTCTCACAAGGCTGCAGTCAAGGTGTTGTTGACTGTTGCTGCAGTCTTCTTAATGCTTGACTAGAGGTGGATCCAATTCTATCTCACTCAGGAGGATGTTGGTAGGATTTAGTTTCTCTCAGCATGTTGTACTAAGAGCCTTAGTTCCTCACTGGCTGTTGACTGGAGTCTGTCCTCTGCTCTTTGCCACCTAGACCTATCCACTGAGCAGTTCACAACATGGCAGTCTCCTTCATCACAGTAAGCAAGTGAGAGAGCGAGAGAGAGAGAGAGAGAGGAAGATGGATGGGAATCATAGCCTTTTGTAGTCTAATCTCAGGCATGACTTTCCATCACTTTTGCCATATTCTGTTCATTGGAAACAAGTCAACGGGTCCAGTCCACACACAATGGGAGGAAACTATAGAAAGAGGTGAAACCTAGCAGGTGGAGATCATTGGGAGCCTCAAAAAGAAGCAGAAGATGTTGTATTTTTAGATGATTAATGGAGGATAATCACCACATCTGCCTTCGGCTCCCTTACATAGTAACATTTCTACAGTGCCTTCCTTTTTATTGGAAGTAGCCTTCTGGGCTCCTTTCATCAATTTGACAGAAATGCTGACAATACAGCTTTTAGGTGATTAGGGTTCCAGAAGCCTGCTGGAGAGATTGCTGAATTACAAGCCCTTTTCAGTTGGGCCACCCTTTATGTGTGTTTGAAGCTTGCTATGCCTTTGGTCAGCCCAAAGGTGATTATTCTTTGTTTGGAAAAAGTGAGACAACTCATCTGAGGTAATTTTTTTTTCAATACTCACTGTGGGGGGCGGGCGGGGCGCCTGGGTGGCTCAGTCGTTAAGCGTCTGTCTTCGGCTCAGGTCATGATCCTAGGGTCTTGGGATCGAGCCCCGCCTTGGGCTCCCTGCTCCACGGGAAGCCTGCTTCTCCCTCTCCCACTCCCCCTGCTTGTGTTCCCTCTCTCGTTGTGTCTCTCTCTGTCAAATAAATAAATAAAATCTTAAAAAAAAAAAATTCACTGGGGGGGCACCTGGGTGGCTCAGATGGTTAAGCGTCTGCCTTCGGCTCAGGTCATGATCCCAGGGTCTTGGGATTGAGTCCCGCATCGGGCTCCCTGCTAGGCGACGAGCCTGCTTCTCCCTCTGCCTCTCTCTCTCTCTGACTCTCATGAATAAATAAATAAAACATTAAAAAAAATATTCACTGGGGAAAATATTATTTCACTTTGTAAGTTTTCATTTAAAAGTAATTTCTTCTTTCATTCTGTAACTTGTGCTGGAAAATGACCATACTCATTTTTGGCCACTTGAAAATTAAGTTTTATGCTCAATATCTTCCATGACTTAAAGAAAAATTTTTCAAATTTTACTTATAAGCACAATTGCAGTGGAAGGGTAGGTTTTCAAAAAGCCGCCAGTGCTAGAGTCTGTTTAATACTTGAAGCTGTAAAATCAAGATATAATAAATGATTCAGAGAATTTTTGATATGTTTTCTCAAAGGCTTTGGGATATTTAAATATTAGCTAGTACTACAGTGGGGCGCCTGGCTGGCTCAGGTGGTTAAGCGTCCGACTCTTGATATCAGCTCAGGTCTGGATCTCACAGTCGTGAGTTCAAACCCCATGTTGGGCAAAAAATTAGCTAGTGCTACATTTTGGCAAAGTATCATGATTGTTTTTTGGTTTTTCGTTTATTTTTTTGCATTTCTCAACTGTTCATTTCAGGCTTTTTTTTTTTTTTTTTTTGCCTTTCCCACTTTTTTTTAGCTTCCTCCATCTTGTGAAATTATACAAAACAGTTAAACTTGGATTGTTTATTTGACTAAGAAAATATTAGGAAATAAAAAAAAATGTGGTATGATTTCTGCTACTACCAGAGACCGGAATTAATCTCTCCCCAAAAATAACTTAGAAAGTGGACAAAATGTATGAAGTCATAGTTTTCAGGGATCAAACAGCAGGCAGCGATTTTTCAGAGAAAGGAACAAACAAGGTGAGTCCTATAATTCTTCTGGCTGCAGGAGATTTTTTCACACTGCAGCCAGAAGCAGAGCTCGGGCACCTCCGAGCAGAGGAAACAGAGTTGGGAGATCTGGGAGGTGAAGGCATCAGAATTTCAGGGTGAAAACCAGAGGAGAGAGCTGCCCAAAAGAAGAGCTTGGAAGAGTTCCTCCTGAGTCTTCAACTGAGTACTGATCAGCACAGGCATGTGAGAAAACTACGAAGGCTGGAGAAAAAGATCACTGGAAAAAAATAAGCTAAACCACACACTTGGAGTCACACGGGGCCAGGAATCATTTGTGTTCCTACCAGATGGAGTGGAAAGATCTCTTAAAATGTGGGGCATCCAGTAGAGTCTTTAGAAGGGTATCACCTCAGTAGTTGGGCCAATAAGCCCTAAATTAAAGGCTGTTCTGGACCTGCCCAACAAAGCTTAAAAGTGAGGGTTGAAAGGATCAAACTGTTTCCAAGTAACATAACTGCATCCCAGAACAAAACCCCCAAATGGTTAAAGGAATACAAAGAAAATCCAGCACAGTGGCATGCAATAAAAAATTAGAAGGCATTCAAACAAGCAGGAAAATACAACCTATAATGAGGAAAATTTAATCAATTGAAACAGTCCCAGAAATGGCAGAGATGACATAGTTAGTTAAATTAATTAGGAATATTAAAACAGCTATTATAATACTACTCCATATCTTCAAAAAGGTAAAGTGTGAGCATAAGAAGAGGTACATAAGATATAAAAAGAACCTAAATCAAACTTCTAGACCTGAAAAAAGAAGCAATGCCTAAGGGCGCCTGGGTGGCTCAATTGGTTAAGCGACTGCCTTCAGCTCAGGTCATGATCCTGGAGTCCCTGGATCGGGTCCCTGGATCAGGTCCCTGGATCGAGTCCCGCATCGGGCTCCCTGCTTGGCAGGGAGTGTGCTTCTCCCTCTGACCCTCCCCCCTCTCATGTACTCTCTCTCAAATAAATAAATAAAACCTTAAAAAAAAAAATTGGTTAAGAAGCAATGCCTAAAATGAACAATACTCTGAATGGGGTTACAGCAGATTGGACACTGCTGAATAAAAGATTAGTAAATGTTGGATGCCTGGCTGGCTCAGTCAGTAGAGCATGCCACTCTATCTTGGGGTTGTGAGTTTGAGCCCCATGTTGGGTGTTAGAGATTACTTAAAAAAAAAGGTTAGTAAACTTGGAGTCACAGCAATAGAAATTATTCAAAATAAAGCGCAGAAAGACAGGGTGCCTGGGGCGCCTGGGTGGCTCAGTTGGTTAAGCGACTGCCTTCTGCTCAGGTCATGATCCCGGGGTCCTGGGATCGAGCCCCGCATCAGGCTCCTTGCTCCGCAGGGAGCCTGCTTCTCCATCTCCCAACCCCCCTGCTTGTGTTCCCTCTCTCACTGTGTCTCTCTCTGTCAAATCAATCAATAAATAAAATCTTAAAAAAAAAAAAAAGAAAGAAACACAGGAAGATAGAAGACTGAGTTAAAAAAGAACAAAGCATTACTGAACTGCAGGACATCATGCAGCCTAACATATGTGTCCTTAGAGTCTCAAAAGGGGAGGAGAAAGATGGAGGGATGGAACGCATATATGAAGAAATAATAACCCAAAATTTTCTAAATGTGATGAAAAGTATAAACTCACAGATCCAAAAAGCACAATACATCCCAAGCAAGAGAAAAAATGAAATAAAACACAGCCATTCATATCAAAATGCAATTGTTGAGGACCAGTAACAAAAAGAAAATAAATAAAAGCAGCCAGAGAAACAAGATACAAATACAGAAACAAAGGTAAGGATGACAGAAGCAGTGCCGAAGTGCGCATAGAACATCGTAAAATATGGAAAGACAAAACCATCAACCTAGAACCCTAGACCCCGCAAAAAATCTTTCAAAAATGAAGTCAAAATATAGACATTTTTAGACATATAAAAGCTGAGAGAATTCATCACCAGCAGACCAGTTCTAAAAATGCAAAAAGGAAGTTCTTCGGGCACAAAGTAAATGGTAACCAATTGGAAATATGGATCTACACAAAGAAATGAGGAGCACTAGAAATGGTAAATGTGGGGGTAAATATAAAAGACTTTTCCCTTGCTTTAAAAATATCTTTAAAATAATGATCTGTTGAAAGCAAAAAACAATAGCAATGTATTGTGGGGTCTATAACATATGTGGAAGTAAATATGTATGACAACAATAGCACAAAGGCTGGGTGGGGACAAAAGGAAGTGCATGGTTGTAAGGTCTTCACACTATGTATGAATTAGTATAATATTATGTAAGGTCGACTGTGATGACTTAAAGATGTATACTGTGAACTCTAGTGCAGTCAGTTAAAAAAACAAGATGTGGGCGCCTGGGTGGCTCAGATGGTTAAGCGTCTGCCTTCGGCTCAGGTCATGATCCCAGCGTCCTGGGATCGAGTCCCTCATCGGGCTCCCTGCTTCTTGGGAGCCTGCTTCTCCCTCTGCCTCTCTCTCTCTCTCTCTCTTTATTCTCATGAATAAAAAAAATAAAATCTTTAAAAAAAACAAAAACAAAAAACAAGATGTATTGCTAATAAGCAGATAAAGAAGATAAAATCAAATCAGCAAAACTGTTCTAATTAATCCAAAAGAAGATAGGACAAGGGGAAAAAAAAGCAAACAAAGAACAGATGAGACGGGGGTGACTGGGTGGCTCAGTCGGTTAAGCATCTGCCTTCGGCTCAGGTCATGATCCCAGGGTCCTGGGATCGAGCCCCGCATCAGGCTCCCTGCTCATGGGGGAGCCTCCTTCTCCTTCCCTCTGTCCTTCCCCTGCTCGTGCTCTCTTTCTCTCTCACTTGTTCTCTCTCAACTAAAATAAAAATAAAATCTTAAAAAAAAAGAACAGATGAGACAAATAGAAAACAAAAAGAAAATGGTAAATTTAAACTTAATTATATCAATAATCACAGTAAATGTAATCATCTAAACACATAATTTAAAGGCAGAAATTGGGGGCATCTGGGTGGCTCAGTCCGTTAAGCATCTGCCTTCAGCTCAGGTCATGATCTGGGGGTCCTGGGATGGGCTCCCTGCTCAGCAGGGAGTCTGCCTCTACCTCTGCCTTTGCCCCCAACCCATGCTCACTCGTTCCCTCTCTCAAATCAATAAAATCTTAAAAAAAAATAAAGGCAGAAACTGTAAGAGGCAAGCATTAACCTAACACTAAAACCAGACACATCAAAATCCCTTGTAGACATGGATTTAAAATTCTACCAAATCAGATCCAACAATTGACAAAAATGGTAATATGTCATGACCAAGCAGGGTTTATCCCAGGGATGCAAAGTTGGTTTAACATTTGAAAATCAAACAGTGTAGTTTGCAATTTTTACAGACTTAAAAAGAAAAATCATGTGATCATCTTAGTAAGTGTGGCAAAATAATTTGACAAAATTAATATCCACGTATACTACAAATGTCAGTCAACCAAGAATAGAATGGAACTTCATAACTAATAAAGGGCATGTGCTGGAAACCTGTAGCTAATACCATACTTACAAGTGAAAGACTAAGTGCTTTCCTCCCAGCAGATTGAAAACAAGATAAGGTTTGTTTTTACCACTTCTGTCAAACATTTTACTGGAAGTCAGAGCTACTGCAATAAGGCAAGTAAAGAAAAAAAAGTAAATAAACTGGAAGGGAAGAAGTAAAACTTTTTCTGAAGGAATCACCAAGAAACCCACTAGAACTTATAAGTGAATTTAGCAAGATTATAGAAGACAGGTTAATACATAAAAATCAATTGTATTTCTATATAACTAGCAACAATCCAAAATTAAAAATAAAAAAATCATTAATTAAAAACATTAAAAATATAAAATGCTTAGGGATAAATTTAACAAAAAATGCACAAGACCTGAACACTAAAAGCTATAAAAAATGGCTGCGAAAAATTGAAGACCTAAGCAAATGGAAAGGTATACTTTGTTCTTGGGTCAGAAAACTCAATATTGTTTTGTTGGGTTTTTTAAAGATTTTATTTTTAAGTAATCTCTACACTCAACGTGGGGCTCGAACCTACAACTCTGAGAACAAGAGTCGTGTGCTGCACTGACTGAGCCCAGAAAACTCAATATTGTTAAGATGTCACTCCTCTCCGGGCGCCTGGGTGGCTCAGTTGGTTAAGCGACTGCCTTCGGCTCAGGTCATGATCCTGGAGTCCCGGGATCGAGTCCCACGTCGGGCTCCCTGCTCGGCGGGGAGTCTGCTTCTCCCTCTGACCCTACCCCCTCTTGCGCTCTCTCTCTCTCACTCTCTCTCTCAAATAAATAAATAAAATCTTAAAAAAAAAAAAAAGATGTCACTCCTCTCCAAATTGATCTATGGAGTCAATGTAATCCCAGTGAAAATCCCGTCAGGGTTTTCTGTGGAAATTTACAAGGGGATTCTGAAATTTGTGTGGAAACACAAAGGACCTAGATTAGCCAAAAAATTTTTGAAAGAAAAACAAAGTTGGAAGCTCTACAATGCTTTCTATCAAGATTTATAGAAAATGGTGGTAAATCCATACCTTTGAACACTCTTCATCAATAAAAAGGAACAGACTGTTGATACATGCAACAACGTGGATGGACATTAAAATCCTTATGCCGAACGAGAAAAGCTTGACAAAGAAAGTGTGTACAGCATGGTTCCATTTATGTAAAGCAAACTAATCTATCACAACAGAAAACAGATCTGTGATTGCCTGGGGTAGGGGTCAAGGGAGGGATAGATGACAAAGAGATGAGAGAAAAGCCTAGAAGGGATGGAAATGGTTATCATCTTGATTGTGATGATGGTCTCAAAGGTGTATACATATGTCACAATATACTGAGTACACTATTGCAGCTTATTGTATGTTGATCATACTTCAGTAAAACTGTGTGCTTTGGTACCAATACTAATATTACATGTAGTGCTCAGAAGAACTTGTTAGAATTCTAAATGGGTATAATAAAGCCGGGCAAATTGGCTTCTTCAAATTGTTTTACCTGTAAAAATTGTAGTGCTTTTGCAGTGATCAAAGATCTCTTTTATCCATGCCCTCCTTTCCTACCCAAGAGCCTTCTGACAGTTTTGAGCATGTACGATACGCCTCTATCAACGCCAGTACCTAGTTCAGGAACTCTTAGTAAATACAGAGAAAAAAGGACAGCAGACGCAATTGCTTTTAGGCCTGCTGCCTCCTGGGTTTTGGGGCAGCTTGCTTTTAGATCTTTGTCAGTGGGACATGTCCCAGATCTTGTGTCCTGTGTGTAGTCATAAGTGTAAAAGTTATTTTCAGTGCTAAAAAATGTATGAAGGCGATGAAAATGCTAGACGTCTGTCCAGTGGACTTGCACGAGAGGAGGACAAGAAGACCACGGGTTTACACTCTTGTCGGATAACCTTATGTCCACATATACCTAAAATCGTAGGCGATAGTACTAAAAGGATCTCATTGCTTCTAATAAACCTACTGACATTAGCATAATTTTTAATATAATTGTTTGTTTTCTGAAAATCAAGCATGTACTTGTTCCTAAGTATACGAGTCTTCTCACTTCATGATTTGCTAGTACAAACACTGCTGTGCTAAATAGTTACCCAACTCTTTCAAGGATAAAGCCTCAGATATTGCTTACAACCTAACGTAATTTTGGTACCTCATTTTATTCTTTTAAACAATTTTATTGAGATGTAATTCACATACAGTAGACAATTTCAGCCATTTAAAGTGTGCAGCTCAATGGTTCTTTGGATATTCACAGAGTTGTGCAATTATCACAATCTAATTTTAAACTATTTTTATTACCCCAAAAAGAAACCCCATATCTATTAATAGTCACTTCCTATCCTCCCCCTGCTCCCCTCCCAGCTCGAAGCAACCACTAATGTACTTTCTGTCTCTACAGATTTGCCTATTCTGGGCATTTCATATAAATAGAATCATACAACATGTGATCTTTTGTGACTGGTTTCTTCACTTAGCATGTTTTCAAGATTCATCCATGTCCTAGCATGTATCAGTACTTTATTTATTTTTATTCTGAATAAAATGCTATGGTATGGAATTATTTATCCACTATTATTTATGTATCCATCCATTAGTTGATGGATACTTGTTTCCCCTACCCTGCTTTTTGGATATTATAAATAATGTACTATGAACATTTATGTACAAGTTTTTATGTTGGATGTATGTTTTCCTTTTTCTTGGGTATGTATCTAGGGGTGGAATTGCTAGGTCATATGGTAACTCTATGGCTAATATTTTGAGGAACTACCAAATTGTTTTCCACAAAGCATCTGTACCATTGTATATTTCTACCAGCATTGTAGGAAGGTTTCAATTTCTCAATGTTAACTTAAAGTACTTTTTTTTTAAAGATTTTATTTTTTTATTTGAGAGAGAGAGAGAACACAAGGAGGGGGGAGGGTCAGAGGGAGAGAGAGAGAGGAGCAGGCTGCCCGCTGAGCAGGGAGCCTGACGTGGGGCTCAGTCCCAGGACCCCGGGATGATGATCTGAGCCGAAGGCAGATGCTTAACTGACTGAGCCATCCAGGCGCCCCCCTGATGTATTTTCCAAGCTTCATTTTATCCCATAAATTGTTGGTCCCATGTTATCAGAATGCAGATCTATTTTAAGGAAGCTGCTTTTTCCCCACTTTGCAAAGATGCTTCCAATATAATTTTCTTTCTCTAAGAAAATAGATTTGAACTGGTTTATCCTAAGTTATCTTCTAACTAAAAATCTGTGCTTCTCTGAATTCGTCATCTTCCAACAGAAAGAATGGCTCTTCTTATTTGCACCTTGCAGTTTGACCTAAATAATAATGTCTGTTTGGCAAGGAAAAATAAACAAAGCTGGAGTCCAAAAACTGAGTCATTGTTTTAAGTAAATCATCTATAGTCTAAACTAGTTACACTCCCTGCCTTTAAGCCATAATCTTGGCATGTTTTCTATGTCTTCAGTTGCTTTTGAAAAGTTCAGGTATTATTTTATAATGTATGAATAATTTAAAAAATGGGGAAAAAAGGGAGAGATTGAACCTACTTTCTATATAGGTGACTTTTTAAAAAAAGATTTTATTTTTTGATTTGAGAGATAGAGAGAGAGCACAAGCAAGAGGGAGGGGTCGAGGGAGAGGGAGAAGCAGGTTCTCCTCTGAGCAGGGAGCCCAATGCGGAACTCAATCCCAGGATCCTGGGATCATGACCTGAGCAGAAGGCGGACGCTTAACTGACTAAGCCACCCAGGCGCCCTTTAGGTAACTTTCAATGTAAAAATATATTCACATTAATAATTTTCATCTAGGATACTACTACTACTATGTATATAATGTACTATGAACATTTGTGTACAAGTTTTTATGTTGGACATTATGTTTTCCTTTTTCTTGCATATGTATCTAGGATACATACTTGAGTACATACTACTACTAATCATAGTATTAATCAGTATCAATTATAATATTAAAGCCATGTTGTACCTCTCTTTCATTCAGAAGCCACAAATTTTGAACTATGACCTTGTCGCTTTTACTCTTGATTTAAGCATCCAACAGATTTATAAATCAGAGCTGTAACTGGGTGGGGGGGGATGGGTAAAATAGTTGAGGGGGATTAAGGAGTGCGCTTGTTGTGATGAGCACTGGGTATTGTATGAACATGTGGACTCACTCTATTGTACACCTGAAACTAATGTTACACTGTATGTTAACGAACTGGAATTTAAATCACAACCGAAAAAAAAATCACAGCTGCAGCTCACACATTAGACAATTACTCAAACAATTCTCACGTTGATGAGGAATCTAAAGGCAAAATAAAGAGGCTACCCTCCATTATAATCTGTTGATTTTGTGGTTAATATTAGACTACGAAATTTAAAATACAGAGGCAGCATAACAAAAGAGCATAGGCTTTGGAGTTGAGATAGAAAAAAAGAATTGAATCTTCGCTGTGCCATTTACCAGCTGTAGAACTTTTGGAAAGTTTCTTACCTTCACTGAAACTCAGGGGGGCGCCTGGGTGGCTCAGTCGTTAAGCGTCTGCCTTCGGCTCAGGCTATGGTCCCAGGGTCCTGGGATCGAGCCCCGCATCGGGCTCCCTGCTCCGCGGGAAGCCTGCTTCTCCCTCTCCCACTCCCCCTGCTTGTGTTCCCTCTCTCTCACTGTGTCTCTCTGTCAAATAAATAAAATCTTAAAAAAAAAAAGGGGGGGGGCGCCTGGGTGGCTCAGTCGTTAAGCGTCTGTCTTTGGCTCAGGTCATGATCTCAGGGTCCTGGGATCGAGCCCCGCATCGGGCTCCCTGCTCAGCAGGAGGCCTGCTTCTCCCTCTCTCACTCCTCCTGCTTGTGTTCCCTCTCTTGCTGTGTCTCTCTCTGTCAAATAAATAAATAAAATCTTTAAAAAAAA